>NC_053428.1:81237305-81537305 GCF_007990345.1 Gossypium hirsutum | reverse complement strand
ATATATACAATTCAAAACATAACCATTCATAGGCCATTTGAAATGACAAAATTCACTACCAAGACATAACCAACATGACCAATATCCTATACATGTCATATGATCAAACCATAAGCTCAAAAGTACCAAAGTAATGGTTGGATAGTGTGACGTATTCTCCGACGATCCCCGAATCCGAGTTAGCTTTGAAATCACTATAAGACATGGAAAGTAAACAAAGTAAGTTTTATAGCTTAGTAAGCTCGTATGATATAAACTTAACTAATCACAAATACACCATTCATCAATTTAAACATATTAACATGAAATTCATGATTACTAACAAATCTTTCACATGCTTATTCATATGCTTATATGCAACCTCGTAACTTCTTCGATTTAAAGTTCATACTACGCATATACATACCTGTAACAATCCATAACAAGCTCATACATATTCGGCGTACCATTAAATACTCGATATCTCGCACACTAAGTGCCGTACATAGTCGAGGCTATCTCAAATTACACAGTAAGTGCCATATATAGCCGAAGCTATATCGAATCGCACACTAAGTGTCATGTATAGCCGATCTAGCACACAAAGTGCCATATGTAGCTGATTTGTCATCGAACATGACTGTAGTCCCATATATACAATTTATGTAATATCAAAGCATTAAAAACATAGTTATAATAGTGCTTATTACATACAAGCTTACCTCAGATATTAAAACGGTGAATCGAGTCGATTAGTCGATAACTTTCATTTTTCCCTGATCCTGATCCGAATTCCATTTTTCTTGATCTAAATATATTAAAAATTAACTCATTTAATAAACTATTTATTCAATTCAATCCAAAATATGCATTAGGGCTATTTTACACATTTGCCCCTAAACTTTCACATTTTTCATAATTTAGTCCTTATTTCATAAAATTGCAAATTCATGCAATTTAGCACAAACCCATGCTTAGCCGAATTTAACACATGTTTCTAGCAGCCCATATTTTCAATTTATTCACACTTTTAACTACCACATTTCACATTTTCTCAATTTAATCCCTTTTTGACATTCTTGTCAAAAACTACTTTACAAAAGCTATTAATCAAATATTAAACCTTCCAAATCTATCATAAATCATCAAATTACTCAAGTAATTCAACAATGGAAACATGATAAATCTTTAACAGTTTTGAAATTTAAGGCACGAGCTAGCTAGAATACGAAGCAGCGATCACAAAAACATAAAAATCATTAAAAACCGAGTCAAAATCACTTACCAATTGAGCTACCAAGTGACCGAACCCTAAAAGCTTTTCGTGGATGTTTTTCTTCTCTTAGTTTCGGCTAGAACAAAGAAGATGACTAAAATTATTGTTTTTTTTGTTTTTATTTAATTAACCTTTTAATTATCATTTACCATATTAACCTTAATATTAAACCATTCAAATCACATAATGGTTGTCCAAAATTGTCCACTCATGCTATTAATGGTATATTTACCACATAAGGACATCTAAATTAACCATAGCTATTTGTCACCTTTAGCTAATAGGACAGCACTTTTGCATTTTACGCTATTTAGTCCTTTTTATCAAATTAACTATTCAAACGATAAAATTTCTTCACAAAACTTTCACACATGCATAGTATCATGCTGCAAAGACTTAAAATAATATTAAAATAATTTTACAACCTCGGATTTGTGGACCCGAAACCACTATTCCAATTTGACTAAAAATGGGTTGTTACATTTTGATTTGATAATATATACTATTTCAAGGATTAATTAAGTTCAAGTGGTAAGACCCTAAGGTCAAGTGGTTTTAGAAAGTAAGGTATCGGGACCTCATTTCTATAAACCAAGCCGTAAATATTTTTATAAATATTTACGGAGTGTCATTAAAGTGGTATTAAAGTTTTGTTGAAAAATTATAAAGTTTCGATAGTTAATTAATTAAAAAAGACTAAACCATAAAAGATGTAAAATTTGATCGCTATTTGATTTGAGTGATTAAATGGTTAATTAAATAAAGGAAAAGGGACTTAAATGATAATTAGACCATTCAAGGTGTTTGGAAAATTATGGGCTTGAATTTGATGTTTATTTTAATTATTAATCAAGGTTACAATGGTAATTTGACAAATTAAATTATATTAAAAATAAAACAATTATGCTATCATCTTTGTTCTTTAGTTTTTCCAGAAATTGGAGATTGAAGGAAGCCATAGATGGTAGCTTAAACATCCGGCCAAGTCCTCCTTTGCATGTAAGCTAAATTTGGGTCTATTTTTAAAAAAATTTTATGTTTTTGAGACCGTTGCAACTAGGTCTAGCTAGCCCGTACCTTCGATTTTGAAATTGTTAAATATTTTAAATGTTTCCATTGATAAACCTTATGATTTTATATGTTAAGTGATGAATTTGAAATGTTGGTTTATATTTAAAAATATTTTATTAAGTGATTTTTGATATATTTTTCAATGAGGAACTAAATTGTTAAAATAGTAAAAGTACAAGGACATGATATGAAATTGTTGCAATAATGTGTTTTATTTGATGCCATAAGTATTCAGCTAGGTTCAATTTTCGGTAAAAATGGTTAATTTGCATGTTTTGGGCTAAAAGACTAAATTGAATAAAAGTAAAATTTTAGGGGCAATTTTGTAAAAATTTCAAAATGATCAAATTGCTTGAAATGAATTTTTTTTATTATCTAAATTGATATATTGAATGAAATTATTAATTTAGATCAAGATCGGATGGAAAATCGAGAAAATAGAAAATTACCAATATGCCCTTAAACTTGGTATTTCTACAATTTAGCCAGGTAAGTTCGTATGAACTGTATTCTGTACAATTTTGATTAAATTTAATGTTAATATGTGATTATATTGTGACAAAATCAATATATATTAGTATGCAATTTACCGTGTTATGAAACGACATAAATCCAACGACGTATGACGATTACCGAGCCCCATTTGAACCTGAAGAATTAATAGGATACAAATGACATGTCATTAGAGATTACTTATTTCAACTCGTATGAGCTTATGGATTTGAAGCTCGTGAGAGTTTATCAATTCCCAGCTCGTATGAGCTTACTGATTTACATCTTGTAAAAGCATACCGATTCATAGCTCGAATGACCATACATGTACAGGAATTGACAGATTATAGTTTAACACACTATGTGTGAGCTATCCCGAGTATCCAGCGGTATTCTAAATGGTTCAACAGGAAATATTCTAATATGAAATGGTAATAGTTCAATACAGACTGTTACGGGGACACATATGAATTACATGGAAATGTTGTTACATGGTATATGAAAAATTGAATTGGATGATACATGTATATGAAAATTAATCAATTGTTGTCCTCATCCATGATTATTGGTGTATATATGTATTTACATGGCTAACATGTGTTGTTGTTTGATATTTAGGCATGTGCCAAGCTACTGATTGAATGGTATTATGTTTACTTATAAGTTGCATTGAAATGGTAAGTGCTCCAATGGAAATATGCTTATGTTCGTGAAAGAGTGGTAAGGTTTAAATTGTGTAATTTCTTGTGAAATGGTTTATAATGTGACTAATTCCAAAAGGAGTTACGTTTTAATGCACGAGCTTGTGGCTATGATTGAATGATATGCTTATGTCTTGTGTGTTATGCATATGAAATGGGTGTGGAAAGGTAATGAAATAGTAAGTTCATACCTGAAATGTAGAATGATGAAAAAGGGAATGATGAATTGAATTGATGTTGTTATTTGAGCTAATGAGAGTAAATGCAATAGAAAGTAAAGAAATACAAATAAAAATAATAAAATTTGAAAGGGTTTAAAGTTTTATAAAGTCCTACTATGCTAGGGATGATATATATGTGATGTTGTGTATTTATTCACTTTGTGAGTTGTTGGATATGGTTTCATGAACCTTGCAGTATTGTTATATGATTATTCTTGATATGTATAAATTTTATATTTGAAATGGATTGATATGACTAAAGTTTATACGAGCTTACTAAGCATTCATTACTTACATAGTTATTTTTTCGTTACTTTTTATACTATCGGAAGCTTGACCGGGTTGGAAGTTCATCAGAGGTCTATCACACTATCCAGCAGCTATATCGGTAGATTTTGATATTTTGGTTATAATGGCATGTATAGGTGAACTTATGGTTGATGATTAGTTGAATGTTAATTGATGTGTTTGGCATGTATTGGTACATTTGGTACCTTGTTGATATGTGCTAATTCGATAATGTGTTAAATCATGTTTGAACGGCCAAAGTTGTAACTCCCCAAACCTGGCCTGGACGTTATGGCCGAATCTGACGATGTCATATTGAAGTGTTTTTTTCGCAAAGTGTGATATCAATTGAAAAACCCTTTCGAAATTTAACTTCGTTGTGTGATCTTATTGATGATTTTAAAACGTGTCATTCATCTTAAACTTACGTCCCAATCAAAAGGTATTTACTTTGAAAACATTTTGAATGTCAAGATATCGCTTTATAGCGAAAGTTTTCTAAATTGATTGTGTTCTTGCGTTTACTTTGTAAAAACATTGTTTCTTTTTAAAATTCGAGTTCCTAATACAAGCAGTTATAACCAAAGCAAATTAAAATTTCGAAATAAAAATACAATCTAAACAGGCCTTATTACATTAAAAATACCCAAAATAAAATTACTTATGATTTAAAAAATTTAAATACGAAAGTACGTTCAGTTGTATGGCCACCTTTGAGTCCCTCGCAGCACCGATCCGCCTAAGACTGGGGATTACCTGTACAGATAAACAGATGGGTGAGTTATGAAAACTCAGTGTGTAATCCCATATCAAATAAACAAACAGTGAGTAAATACAGTCTGGGCCTAAGACCAATCCAGTGACGGTTTAGTATCAGTTAGGGCCTTAGCCCATTACAGTATCAATATCAGTTTGGGTCAAAGCCCATCTCAGTGAAAGTACAGTACAGATATGCAATCAAGGGATCCTACCCAACTAGCCTCTACATTCCATTTCCGTCCAACCCTACACTCCATGTGGGGATATAATCAACCCACCTATCCTTACACTTTAAGTAGTACCGGTTGCGGCACTATATAGTATATGCAGCAAAGCTGCCAGTACAGTACACTTCCTCCAGTCATAATAAACTCATCCCCATGCAACATATCATACATCATGTTGTGACGTGTCATAATAACATACGTGTATTCAATATGTTTAAAGTGGCATGCTCAATCATACATCTTATAGGGGCATAACAGTCATTTTATCACATAGGGGCATCATAGTCATTTTATCAGTTAGGGCTCCAGGTACACTTACCAACCCAACAATACGTCTACAGTAGTCTCGGACGACCCGTGCAACCTTAACAGTCAAACAGTAAAAATGGGCCCAAGGCCCATAATGCGGGCCCATGTGAGCCCACATAGGCCAGAAATGGCCTTGTTCATGTGGATTACACAGCCTAGCCCAATATTCTCCACACGTCTGTGTGGTTTACTCGAGTGGGGCCCACATGGCCGTGGAGCCCACACGGCCTAGTTCGACCCGAAATGGCCTATAACGACCTCGACCCATGAAATCGCTCATGGATGGCCTCGACAATCATACGCCCATGTTTAGTCACATGGACTACCACACGAGCGAGCGCACGCCCATGTAGCGTCGTCATTCACTTATTCCAGCTTTTGCCGATTTCCAAAGTTGGGATTGTGCTACACACCTTGTTTGCAAAAGTGCGCACCCCACTCTCGAGCACTCCAACCTATAGTCAAACATAACACACCATTAGTCCTTTCATGATAGGGTTATCACGACCCCTCTTATTTTAGTTGTCCAAAAGGGAGATTGTCACTTGCCTTAATAGAGCTAAAATGGCTCAGTCTACTTAAACCGCTGAAAAAGGTTGATTATATGCTCCTAGGCGATTAACTGCATTATAACTGAATTCCAGTTAATATTTATTCACACGATCAGATTGAACCAAATGATTAACCACTTACCGAAAATGCAACCCAAGTGTAGGGGAAAGGAAGTAGTCGGTCTACCCTTAACGATCACACGATACCACAGAGGCAAAGGCTAGCACCAATACAGTCCTAGTAAATCAGCAGTAAAAGAAGATGTTAGATACAAGACTAGCCCGACAGAGAGAGAAAAAGAAAGAGAAAGCAACAGTACACTCAAACTGATTGATCAAATGACAATGCTGAAACCGAAAGAATAAGAGGAGGAGAGGTGGAGTATTCGGCCAAACAACAAAATGAAGAGAGGAAAAAGAATTGGGAGAAAAAGAAGAGGGAAAAGGGAGTATTCGGCCAAAGCTTGAGAGAGGAAGAAGAATAGAGAATTGGCCAAAACAAAATCGATTCAGGGAGGGGAGAGAATGAAGATTCAGCAAAAGTAAAGAAAACTGAGAGAAAGGTTGCTAGAGGAGTAGAGGAAGAAAAAAAATCAAATTAGGCCAACACGAAAAGTACTCGAATGGTCAATAGCAATATCCGGCTACCAAAAAAAGAGTGAAAAGAACCTGAAAGCAATTGTCCACAACCAAAAATGAGGAGAGAAAGCAACCAAAGTCGAATTTTAAGAAGCAGGAGTTCACATTTGGCACTAACTCTCCCACTCCTTTCAAAATCCCTTATTTTCCTCGCCAAATCACTCAAACCAACCACGAATTCCTTTGATCCACTCCTTGAAACTCTCCTCCAATCTCTTAACCATCTAATTTGAACTCCCCCCAAACCAGAGTTTCGACTAAGCTAGAACACTCCTACGGCACTAGCACCAAAATAAAACATCTTTGCGCATAGTAGGACTCAAACTCAACACCATTAGTAACAATGCCACGCCACTATCTCTTAGACCAGTAGGCTCTTTCTGACATGCTTTACCCACTTTTATTTAAAAGCCTACTGCCTAGAGACAGGGGTTTATCCATTTAAAACAAAATTTTTACACAAGCCAAGGCTTGAACCCAAGACTTCTCAGACACTTCTTAGGACACTTAACCACTGAAGCAGATACACACTTGTGTCACAACCATACAAAAATAAATACTTAGGATTTTGAGGCGTTACAAAAGTGATATATGATGATGTAACCTCAACATGGTCAAGATATGGTATGCCTTGGAAAGGTTTTGGATAGATGTGCATGGTTGAAATATGGTTTATATACATGTTGATTGTTGGAACCATCTAGATACGATTAGATTTGTGTAATTTAGATGGCCTTGATAGTTGGAGTTGATATGGTCATTTGAAGTGGTCTTTTGAATAACCAAATTGGTATGTTTGCATGTAACTTTGGCATATGGCCAATTATGGTATAACTTGGTATGAAATTAAACTATATATATATGAATGAGTTATGGTTAATTATGTATAAGTTAGATATATGTATATTTGAGATGCATAATAACTATATGATGGAAGTTCAAATAGAAAATAAAAACGTATATTTTAAATGGTCTTTTGATATGTTTGAATGTTGTGAATTGGTATAATTGTTAAAGATGACATGTATGGCTATTGGTGCTAGATGTAAAATGGCATGTTTGATACTTTTAGTGTGAAATTTGATAGGTAAACAAAGTGGTAAGTTATGACATAAGTTTAGTTCTAAGTTAGTTGAACTTTTGGCCAATTTATGTATATGGATATATATGTTTGATGATTGTGATTGAGGTGCTTTTTGAACACATGTACCTTAATTGGATAGCTTGTTATAACATGGTTTGGTGCACTTTGGAGTGCTTGATTACATGTGGTAAATTGGTTATAGGTGTGTGCATGAATGGGTGAGAAAAATGGCTTGGAAATGGCCTATTTTTCTTCCACACGGTCAGAGACACGAGTGTCTGTCTCAGCCATGTGTGACACACGGCCAGGCGACACGGCTGTGTGTCCCCTGTAGGATTTTAAAAGTTACATTTCGAGAGTGACATGGCCTGACACATGGGTGTGTGGCTTGGCCGTGTGACCCAAGTCAGAGAGTTACATGGGCATGGACACGGGCTGGGACATGGTCGTATGTCTCTATTTCGAATGTCCACACAGCATGAGACACGGGCGTGTCTCTCGACCATGTGACCCCTACAATTTGAAGATTTTCATCTTTTTCTGAAAAATTCTAAATGTTTTTGATTTAGTCTCAACTTATTTCCAATGTGTTTTCAGGGCCTTGAGGGCTCGTATAAAGGATGATATGCATGTTATTTTTTTGGTTTTTCTATGATTAGTGATATATGTAACAGCCCGTTTTTGGGTCAAATCGGAAAGTGGTTTCGGGACCACAAAATCTGAAGTAGAAATATTTATTTTATTTCTATTTTAAGGTCTACAGCATGATAGAATAATTGTATGAAAATTTTGTTAAGAAATTTTATCAATTGAATACGCAATTTGCCTAGAAGGACTAAATTGCAATAGGTGCAAAACTTGAATTCTATAAGTTAAACGTGCCTAATTGTTATGAACTTTTAATTAAAGGTCCTTAAATGGCAATTAGACCATTATACCTTGGACAAAAATGGACATGGTTAGGTGAAATTTCAAAGTTATGCATTAAGGGTATTTTAGTAATTTGGCTAAGAAGGACAAAATTAACTAAATAAAAGATGTCCATCTTCTCAATTTCATCCCCCTATAGTCGAAATTCAAAAGGAAGACATAGCTAGGGTTTTGGCCAAGCTTTCAAGCTCGATTGTAAGTCCGTTCTTGTCCTATTTTTAATGATTTTTATATTTTTGAGACAGTTGTAACTTGATTTAGCTATTTCAAGGACTAATTTGAAAGAAAGTTAAAGTCTAAAATTTTACCCATGTTAAATATGTTTGTATTTTGATGTTTGATGGTAGAAAATGCAAATTGTTGTTAGTTAAACAACGTTTATAAAGTCATTTTTGATAAAAACGTTAAATAGAAACTTATTTGTAAAAGTCTATAAAATGTGCAGAAAAGTGTGAATAAATGAAAAATGTAGGCTTTTATAAGTACAAATAATATTCGGCTAGGCTTGGGTTGTGATGAAATTAAAAGAAATTCATTTTACGAGCTTAGGGACTAAATTGTAAAATGTTGAAAAGTTGGGAGCAAAAATGTAAATTTTGTCATAATGTGTTTTTAGGCTGAATTGAATAATGTGATGATTAAATAAGTTAAATGTGGTATTATAGATCAAGAAAAATGAAGTTCGGGTCTAGATTAGGGGAAAAAACAAAGTAATTGACGAATAGATCCCTTTGGTTGTTTTTGTGCCCGAGGTAAGTTCGTATGTTAAATAAGCTTTATTATAATTGTATTTTAAATGCTTTAATACTTCATGAATTGTGTAAATGACTCTGCGGACACGTTCAACAACATTTTGGCAAGCGAGAAATCCCAATTGAACCTTAAGAATAGATTAGGATACAAGTGACATGTCACTAGGGTTTTATGTTATGTGATCCGGGTGCTGGTCATATACATCCTATCGGTGGCTGAGTAACCGGCATACGTTGTGATTACTTGACAGGTTATGTTAGCAGCACCGAGTAGCTACGTCTTGACTAACAGCTTGTGTGAGTTGGCCCGTAAATGGTTCAAGAGCGAGCATATATGTGTTATGAGATAGAGGTAGCAATGGCTACATATGTGGCACCTTGTGTGCAAGGTTTTTCCGGGTATCCGATATTATTATTCCAATTGGTTCATTGGGTATGACAACGATGAGACTAAGTATGAAATTATTTCGAGATGGTACAGGTATGTACTTAAAGCTTATGATTATTAATTCATGAAATGACGATTTCAAGGTAAGTTGTGATGGAAGTGAGTTATGATCATGAGATTATGGTAAATTACATTATCTTATGTTATACTACTTGCATGTTAATATATGGTAAAGTTTGCTTATTTCTTTCATACGAGCTTACTAAGCTATATAGCTTACTCCGTTTTATTTTCCATGTTTTATAATGTAACCAAGCTAGCTCGGGTTGGAGATTGTCGGAGTTCGCATCACACTATCAAAATGTTATTTTGGGTACCGATGATTTTAAACATTTTGAGAATATGGCATGTATAGGGACTTAGTCATTTTGTTATATGTGTCTTTATGAGTTTGGCCAAATGTATTGGCTTGTAATTGTCAAAGGCTTGATGTGGTATTTGGCCTTGTAACTTGGCTCATTTTGGTTGAATTGGTTGTAAGCTTATATATATTTATGTATGCATGCATGTGCAACTATCCCTTGTGTGATGTGGTTTATAAATGCTTGGTAAATGGTTGAATGTGGCTTAATGATTTTGTTGTTGAATTGTTAAGATTGGCTTACTAGTATGCTAGGAAAACTAAGTAAAATTATGCATGTTATTGGTAGCCATATTGAAACTTGTAGAAGTTTGGTATGATTTGGTTTGGCAAATATGATGTTGTAAATATGTTGAGTGTGGATAATGAAATGACATGATCTGGCCTTGTTTGTAGACGTTTTCGTTGCCTAAATATGCCATGATTTATGCCATTAAGATTGTGGATGTGTATGTACAAATAAGGGTGACAAATGGCTTGGTAAATAGCCTTTATTTTGTCTACATGGGTAGATACACGGGCATGTGTCTAGGCCGTGTGTGACACACGGCTTGTCCTATGGGCATGTGTTTCGGTCGTGTGTCCCCTGTGTGACAGTCCTAATTCAACCCTAGTCGGAATGTGGTTTCGGGGCCACAAGACTGAGTCCCAAAATTTATTTAAAATTTGGTTGCATATCCTCTATGTGTATTAGTGCATGTGTGAAAATTTGATGTTTTAATTTAGACTTATGAATGTGAATTTCATGTGATTGACTTAGTTGAGAACTTAAGAAAATATGATAGGGGAATATGTAAGGATCAAATAATAACAAAGTGAGGAAACTTGGGTTTGCATGTCAAATTGCCCAAAAACCCAAGTAGTGGCCGGCCAAGCCATGATGCCCCATCCACTAGGTTGAATTTCAATGCAATTCTTTTATTAGTTAACAATTAAAATAAATTAAAGAAAGGAATTAAAAAGAAAAGATGAATAAAATAAGGAAGGAAGAGGGAGTATTCATCTTCTTTCCTTTTTTTTGCAATTGCCGTGAGTTAGGAGAAGGAAGGAAGAAATGCTCTAGACATTCGGCCAACTCAAAAGGGGTTGATTAAGGTAGGATTTATGTTACTTTTACTAAATTCTTGTGAAAATCTAGTTAGTAGCCAATGTCTTATTACAACCCATATGTTAATTTTCTACCTAAAGGGGTACTTAGATGGCATATGGTTAGGAAGAGGTAAATGCTAAGAGTATGGTGCTTTTGATGTTGTGAATGGAAGTAGTGGAAAAGTGAAAGAAAATTTATGTAGAAATGTGGTATATGTGAATTGATAGGATGTTACAAATAGATGTGAAGCCATGCTAGATTAGGAAAAATTCGGTCAAGTGTTCATGAGATGGAATTTTGTGTTTAGATGAATTAAAGATGATAGTATAGTTGATATCATATATATATATATATGCATATTCGGCCATCAAATTAAGAGCATAGGTGATGTTGAGTCTAAGTTTTGCACATTCGGCTATATATATGCATGTGTGATTGGATTATTGATAGTAGGGTGATAGCATATGGTTATTAGCCGAATAGCTCAAAAACATATGGTAGGAAGATAAGAATTAGTCATGTATCTCCTATGATATGAAATCATTAATATTTTGATATAAATATTTAGCAAGACGGTTAAACTAGTTAATTTATTGATTAAGCTCAAGAAGTTAAAGGAGGAGAATCAAGCAAAGGCAAAGGAAAGAACATCGAGTAGCCGAGTTGGAACCGTTTTACCCAACACAAGGTAAGTTATTAAGCATATATTTTGTATTGATTTAAATAATCATAATACCTATGTACTTATGCCGAATGGAATGATATATAAATGCATGTAGTGAAAAAATTATCGAGTGTAAAAAGAAGTGAGATGTATTGAGTTGTTGATTTCGGCACTAAGTGTGCGGGTATAAACATTTACGATAATGAGATTGGCACTAAGTGTGCGAGTTTAATTGTATAGCACTAAGTGTGCGAGTTTGATTATTAAGCACTAAGTGTGCAAACTTACTATATATTTTCGAATAATTATTAACGTTAAGTGTGCGACTTTATCGAGTAGATCATGGACAGCGGAATGAGTAGGTACTTTGAGTTCATGAGGAATAGACGTTATGTTTATATTTGGAACTGAGCTTGGTAAGTCTTGAACCTATGTGGTGATTATATTTGAAGTTAGGAACATAAGATTATTGTGGAATAGATGAAATGCTATTATTAGTATAATCTAAACGAAAATAAAATGATGTGTGGAAATGCATCAAATATCATATCGAATATCATACGAGATGTCAATGGAGGCTTGGCTAGTTGAGAGCATGTAATGATAAATGTGCGTGAAATTATAGCATAGTCGGTATGGATGGAGTACCTAATCTTGCATTGTTTGTTTTCTTTTATGATACTTTATAAATGGACGGCAGTGTAATGCTTATGACTTACTGAGTTATATACTCATTTGGTGTGTTTATTTGTCACTTATTTAGGTTCCTTTGATCTATTTTTGTGTGCTCGGGACCATCGTCGAAGTCATCACACCAGCTTGCAACTTTTTGGTATCTTCTTCTTAGTTGGTCTAAGAGAACATTTCGGCATGTATAGACTAATATGTTTTGTTTGAACTTTGGTATGTATACTTTTAGCCATGCGAAAATGGCATAAATGTCAAGTTGGATTTGGTCTTATGATACTTAGTTATAAGTAATAGTTAAAGTCTATTTGATTATTATGCCGTTTGTCATGGCTAATCATTTCCGGTGTTACACTCATGATATGGTTATTGAGTAGTAAGGAAATGCTTGGTAATGATTAGCCTTTGGTATGGCTAGTCATGATCATACTTGGTGATATGTATGTTAAATTACTCTAATAGGTAAAATTTACTCTCATAATAGATGCAGACAGCAGTAGTGATGTAAAATTGAAAAATCACTAAAAATATTAGAAATGGAATTAAATAATTAATAAATTATGTAATCGAAGCTGGATGAGTCTATTTTCATATGGAAGAAACGAAACGACCATATGAGCTATATTTTATGAGATGTTTAATTTTTTGTGAAACAGGGCTAGAGCGATTTCTGGATCCCCTGTTCTAACTTTGGAAATTCACCATAAAATTTTTAGAGATAATTAGAAGTCATCCTTTATATTTTCAGATTCATTATTGTGTCTAGTTTCATTAGAGACAAGCTTCATAGGCATTGAAGCCCTGTGTAGGGAGATATCTAAGTTGTAATGCTCAGAGGTCAGAGTAGTCAAACCCTAAAACAGGGGAGACTTTAACAAATAAACTGTACTAATTGGACCAACCAAAAATTCTACAAAAATTTTATTAGATATATATATGAGTCTAGTTTCAGGAAAATTTTATGAAATTTTATTTCGAGTTTCGGAACTCAAGATACAAATTTTTAAGTGACTATAACGCAGATTGACAGCTTGTCTGGGAGTTTTAAAATAAATTGTTTGAGCTGTATAAATGATGAATTAAGCCCGATAACACCTCGTATTCGACCCCGGTGACGGCCACGGTTAAGGGGTGTTACACCCTGCACCTTAATTTTGAGAAACAAAATGCTCAGAATTGAGCATACGGGCAGAGACACGAGCGTGTGTCTCAGCTGTGTGTGGGACACAGCTCAAGCACGGGCGTGTGTCCCGACCATGTAAAGTCTGCACCTATTTTATGAAAATTAAATTAACCACACGGCCTAGCACACAAGCATGTGTCTCGGCTTTATGACCTCAATTGGTTCATGTTTTACAAAACAGAGAGTTACACGAGTTAGGGACACGGGCATGTGTGACCACACGGGCGTGTCCCAAACCACACGGGCGTGTGACCCCTGTACATGGCAAAAATTTTCTAAGTTTTGTAAAAATTTCCTAAGTGCTCAGTTTAGTCCCGAATCACTTCTGAAGCATGTTTTGAGCCTTGTAGGCTCATATTAGGGACTTTATGATTGAATATAAATGGTTTTAATTTGGATGCAAATTTATGACTCAATTTGTATGTTCGCTTGCGTTATAAGTCCGGTAATGCCCCGTACCTTGTTTTGGTGTTGAATACGGCTAAGGGGTGTTATAATATGAATTAATAAGCGGTGTTATAATATGAATTAAAATGTTTAAAAGTTTTGTTTATTTTGAAATGTAAACTTCGATAATGCTCCATAACCCTATTCCGATAGCGGATACAGGTTAGGGGTGTTACAATACGAAACCTAAAAATGACTTTGGAACCAATCAAGGATCAATCTGTATCAAAATAAAAAAAAAATTTGAAAACAGGGGTCATAAGGCTGTGTGACAAAGCTCAGGCCATGTGGCTTAGTAACATGGTTGTGTGGCCAAATGTGTGACAGCCTATGAAACATTCGAAATACCCTTACGCGACCGTGTCACAGGCCGTGTGCTAAACCGTGTGTATATTAGAAATAGGGTCACACGACCATGTCACAAACCGTGTGACAAACTATTTTGAAACACACAACCGTGTGAAGAGACCGTGTCCAGCACATGGCCATGCGACAGTCGTGTCCCAAGCCATATGCCCCTAATTGAACCTTCAAATGTAAGTTTACCAAATTGAACTTACTTGGATCACAAGTAACTCATTTACCATCAATTAAACTTACTTAAAACATGAATTACCAAATCACATGCCAAAGACACCTCAAACTTATCCATTATCATTAACTACCTACCAAATTGACCATATTTCAACATCATAAGAGAAACCAAACCAAAACAATGTCAAATAAAAAATGTACCAAACATAACCACATTCAAAATATCATCAACATCAAACATAGATTACCAAACCAAAACCATATAAGCTTAATTACAATTCAACGAACATGGTAACTTTAACAACTTCAAATCTTATATACATGCCACAAACCGAAATAGCTAAAGACAAAAGCTACCGAAAAAAGGTTGGATAGTGTGAGCTCTAAAGTTGATTTGACCGACCAATTCTTCAATACAATAAGCTGCAAAAAGCAGGAAAAGATAAAGAGTAAGCTTATAAAGCTTAGTAAGTTTATAGGTATTTAAACAAAACTCTTACCTTGGTTTACAATTAAGTGAACGAATATAACTAAATTTAATACGATTTCTTGACAAAACATTTAAAAAAATTAAATGAGTGTTTCACATATCAATCGTATAATATCTTAATCATTTAATATGACATAATTTTGTATCATTCAATAAGAAAGATTCAACATGTAAAACGTATCATCCATTTGACCATGTCAATTCACATACATATTTCATTTCTTTTAAACACATAATTGTGACAGTAATATCGTATTTACAAAGCGTGCGTTTCATACTTATAACTATAAACTTTCCTGTCATTTCAATATTATTATAAACAAATTTTAAATACATAATCATCAAATATTCAATTTCATCACTTAACATCTCCATATGATTCATGAATTTCAATATTATCTCACCATAACTTATAAATTAATATTAAAAGAGCTTTCATAACCATACCCTGACAATTATTACAAATGTCACTTAACATTAGTATCAAAGCATTCAACAGAATAATTCATGTACCACAATAGTTTCAAGCCAAAAATTCTTACTTATATAAATATATACTTAAATGACACCTTCCAAAAAGGCTTAACCAACTCCATCAACCATAGTTTCTCAATATAACCAACAACATTTATAAACAAGAATTTCATTGTAACATTTATCATTTGGTAACACCATAAATATGCAATAGAATTTAGCAAGTAATTAAGTTATAGATCAATTAGCACATAGCCCGATGAACTATAGTAACTTGACTCAGATATTCAAGTAACTACACCACACTAAAGGCATCATAGATGCGTAACAGAGGCAACAAAGTGCAAAAAGAGGTACAAAATATGCAATCAAAGGCACCAAAGTGCAATCCCATATAAGCGCGCGTACTAACTCTATTGGCATGTCAATCGCATCCTAACCGTTTACTATATTCAACCGGTCATTATCCTTAAACTCATGATATCAATAGATCAATCACTTACAGGCGCTTCTTATTTCCGTACACATTTTATAGATTTGTTACATTCATTTCAATAATTTGCAAATGACAAGAATTACCATCACTAAATATTCATTTTCCATTTGTACTTAATCAAAACATGTAATAATATATATATAACTAATGAAATTTCACATTTATACAATCAACTAGTGGAAAATAATATAATTATAAAGAAAAACACATATACATTTCATTACACTATGAATTTACTTAGATTATGTTTTCGATTGACTCGAACGGACTAATCAACAATTTCCTCTTTTCCCCGATTAATCTCCGTACAATTTAATTATTGATATGCAAGGAAATTTACAAGGCCGAAACTTCAAGGTTCTCCCATGGTGTTTTCTATCTTCAATTTTCGGTGGTGGAAAATATAAGGAAAATGACCATAATGTATATTTTATGTTTTCATTTGTTTTAATTATTTTAAACGTTTAATTTAATAAATAAAAATCTAATAAAATGTGTACTAACTGTCCCACTAACAAAAAAAATGGTCTATTCACTTTTAAATACTTAAACATATCTTAATTATACCCTTAAGTCAATAAAAATCAATAATGATGAAATTTTATATATTTTACAATTCAATCCTTTTTCATAAATTAACTATTTAAACAATAAAATTTTCGAACCGAATCGAACCTTCACTTACCTATACAATGGTTCAATAAGTATTTAATAACAATATTTACTAGCTCGGTTTTCAGAAACGAGGTCCCGATGCCTCATTTTTTTAAATCACTTGACTTTTGGGACAACAACTTATATTAACCATTTATTTCAATTAGCTAAAATTCTTCAAATAAAAATTCAATATAAAATTATATTTTAACCCATATAATTTAAATGCTAATTATTACGGATTTACGCATTGAATTTGTGGTCCCAAAACCTCTGTTTCCGACACCACTGAAAAACGGGTTGCTACACTGTGTTTGTGTCAACGTTATCGCTTGTGCTTCTTTTTTTAATAAATTTTTTGTTCCTTTTATCAGAAATATTTTTTTGCTTTCAAAATATTGTTTTAGTTGAAGAAAATGTTCTAGCTATTGCAAAATATTTTCAGTTGGGGAAAATCCTTTACTATTTTTGAAAACTGGCACTGCTATTTTATCATTTTGTCCCTTCAAAAAATAGTACAAATAGTAGATCATTCTTCTTTTTTATATTTTTTGCTTTGTTTTTCAATTCCTCCTAAGAAGAGCAATGTCATTTGTGTTTCACCTTCTTTTCGGGTATACGAATATTGAAGTACTGTGTTAACCTTGGAATGCGACGTCTACTAAACAATTATACCAATTAAGATAGATCTACTTCTAAAAAGTGGTTCTTTCATGGCACAATGATTATTTTATTTATTTACACTCAGTTTATTTATCCTGTCAGTGCTAATTATTTCGTTTGATAGTAGTATATATCCAACAAAAGTAAAAGTCATATATATGATATCAACTATATAACCCACACATTGCTAAATATTATCTCTTACACTCTAAAACTACTATCGTTATGGACTCTTTGCACCATATATAATACCAACCACCATCTTTATCTACCCTAACAACTTATATAATATAATTGTTATAAATTTCATTATATATTTTCATTTTCATATAAAACTATAAGACAGTTTGGTTACTAGTGCTGCTGAACATAGAATTTGAAAAAAAAAAAAAAAGAGGATAATTTAGCGAACAAGAAAACATGAGAGTTTTTGCAGGAAGTGTTGTTGTTGTTAATGGGGTCAAGTGAAGTCATAATATACTAACTTGGTAGTATTGTATCCATTTATGATGCTCAATCATTATGCAATGCTTGAAGAAGCTGCGCTGACAGATTCAGTCCCATTTTCTGGCCTTAAACCCTGCAAGGGATGTTTGCTCAAAATCTATGCCATTAAATTTTCTTCGGACTGATGCTGCTATTTATTTGTTCTTATGGGGACCAACAAAGAATAATTCTTTCCACATAAAATTAGATTATACCACAATCACGGTTGCCAAAATTTTATGGAATAAAATTATAAAAAAAATGAACAATTAAATATGAGTTTATTAAAATAGTAAAAATTAAATAATAAAACCTATGAATTTAAATATAATTTTTTGATAATTTTACAATTGAATTGAAATCCGATTAATGGTGCTAATTCAATCAAATAAATTACATAATATAGATAAATATAGATATGATTGTTAAATATCTATATTAATATTTAAAATTTTGATTAAATTGGTATGACTCTTAACCGAGGTTAACTCAATTATAAATTTACTAAAAAAAACTTTTTTATTTTTATAAAGAAATAAATATTATTTTGAAGGTAGTTTTATTTTTTATTTTTATGTTTTTATATAAAATTTAAAAAATACATGCACATGATAGACATCAAACTCAATACATTATAAACCTTATCAATTTTATCATTTCAAATAAAATCATATTTATTATTTTATCAATTTTTATAAATTTAGTAAACAATAATTTTCATTAAAAAGAAAAAAAAAGATGATAAATGTGAAAGGGTGAGTGATATTGTATTAAGAAACTTGGAATGGATTTGGCAAATTGAAATAGGCAGGCATGGGCCGTGGGGGGAGGTGGGAATACAAAGGATTATTATGAGACCCTTTTATTTTTATATTTCCTCAAATTTCGAGAGAGGAGCGTCTATGACCGTGAAGTTGAACCAGAGGCTCTTAAGTTGACCCCCCCACAATCACTACCCTTTTTACCCACTATTGCCTTTGTCTTCCCCAAACTCCTTTTTTGCCTGCCTCCCCATCTAAAACCCTAATTGCCTTTATTATTTCAATTTCCTTCTTCTTCTTCTTTTTGGCTTTAGGGTTTTTTTCCCCTTCATTTAATAAATTATTATATTGATTGACGTAACGTTTCCTTGCAACAAATGGATGGTGATTTGGCCTATATATCATGCAGTGGAAACTAACGGCTAAATTACTTTGAACTGAAATCCTATGGTATAAAATATATTTATTTAAATCTGCTAAATGTTTATTTCCAATTCAAATTGCCCTCAATTATGATGTGGAAATTACGTGGCATCTCAATTATGCATCAAGGAAGAACCATCTTAAAACGAATGAATACAAAGGATAATACATATGTTAGTGCAAATCAGCCCCTTACACTTGTTTTCATCGGCCAAATCACAGTTCAATTTAAGCAAAAGGCCGCCCACTGAAAACCAAACCAAATCAAAAAGGAATCTTATATTGTTTGATCGTCTAAAATTTCTTTTCTTTTTTTCCCTTTTGATGTCATTTTTCAACCCCAAGAAAACAAAGCTCAACAAGACTACTTTTCTTCCACAGCTCAACTCTCTAATATCCATCCATGGAAAGCAAAATATAATCCCACCTTAGTTCTGATCTCTTATCCATGCTCTAAGTTTTCCTTCGAGGATGGTTCAAAGAAAGGTGCCCAACAAACTTGGTAATGGAATCCAAGGTGATCTCCTTAAATCAGAAAGGCTGTTGGGAAGCCTCAAACCATCATATTGTCAGCACCAAGCAACTGACTTGAAGAAAAAATTGAAAAAATCAAGGTCAATTAAGCTCTCAGAAGGCAGTCTAAGATCATCATCACCTTTGAGGAAAACCATTGCACAACCTGGAAAACTACCACCTCTCAATGTTCTTCCAGCTGCAACTTCACAAAATAAATCTGTGATCAAAGCTGTCGATGGATCACCAAACTACATGAAGTCTACCAGCAGTTCCAAGGCCAAAAAGGAGAGTTCTCCGGTAAGTTCTCTAGCCGGTTCAGACAGCAAGAATCTAAATAGAAGATGTTCAACCGGTTCTATCAGCTCTGATTCTTGTAATAAGGCTGCTGGTGCTAGAACTCTAACAAGGACATCTAATTTGAAGCTAGTGAGGACTTTGACAAAATCTCCTACTTTCAAGCCGGCTAGAGCTTCCGCCAAAAAATGTTCCAGGGTCGCTCTATGTGCAGATATGAATGTACAGAGGGCTACCTGTTCTTCAACTTTAAAGGATTCAAAGTTTCCCTCATATCTCATGCTGAATCATGGGACTGAGTCTGAGGGAACTTCTATTATCAAGGTCTGCTCATATACTTACTGTTCCCTTAATGGTCATCACCATACTCCTTTGCCTCCATTGAAATGTTTCTTAAAAGCAAGGAGACGTTCTATGAAAACCCAGAGAAGCATGAAGATGGAAGCTTTGAGCCCTCGTAGTGTAAAGCCTTCTGGTGATGGAACGGAGGGGGGTGACGAAGAGCCTGTGGTTTTTGCTGACAGGCCCACCAGCAATGGAGTGGATTTGGATATCTCCCCTTCTCATTTGATGCAAGGGGGAGCCATGGATTTCTTCATTGAAATCTATGCAAAAAACAAAGGAAATAACGCTGAAGCAACCTATGGAAGCACACAAATGAAGGCCAAGGGAAAGGATAATTCTGGATATGACAATGAAACAGGGGTAGAGCTAATTTCAGAGAGTTCATCTGAAGGATCACCAGACTTTGAGGTTGACTTTGATGAAAATATTGAACATTGTGGTGACATTATTTCCAAAATTGATGATATCAGTGAAAAGCTGAAACAAAGAGACGCAGATGAAGAATCTAGAGGAGTTCTGATTAAAGAAGAATCATCACCCTTGAACTTAAAAGGTGATAAGCACGAAAGCGCTTCAAGGGTTGACGTGGACCATGCTATGTTTGAAGTTATTGATTTGGAGTGGGAAAAGTGGCAATTTTCTGCTTCAGAGCCTGATTATGAAGCCCATTCTTCAATGGAATCTGATTTGGATACTGGGGATTCGTCAGAAAGTCATAGGGATAATCTGTGTGATGAAATTCTGATCAATTCAGATGAAAGTAACAGCAACACTGCAAAGGAGGTTTCGGCTGATAGAGCAGAACAAGCCTTTGAAGAAACCTTGAGCTACAACCAAGTTTCCTCCACTGAAGACATGTTGGAGGTATCGGCCATGGAAGAAGAATACACTGAAACAGATTTGATAGGCATCTTTACAACAGCTTCTTCAAGAAAGAAGTTACATGAGGAACCAACACCAGGCAAGGAGAAAATGCTGGATAATGGAGTTCCTGGAACAGTTAATGATGTTTCTGAAGCACTAGAAGTTCCTGAAAAAAGCAGCACTATTGATTTGAATGAAGAAGCTTTTGAATCAACCAAGCAATTTCAGCTCCACTCATTTAATAAGTTGAAGCAAGATGAAACAAATGAAGATTACAACATAGTCTGGAAGCCGGGGGATACGGAAGGAGATCAGATTGACACCAGCGGTGATTTCTGTCCAGAAAATAAACTTCCAAGTGGTGAAACGGGAGACAAAACGGAAGCAGAGAAAGTAGCTTATTCCGAATTATTGATTGGATTCCTTGGTTTATCTCATGTTCTACCAAGGGCAGATGATGACTTTGAGGTAGAAGACAATGAAAGGTTTTCAACTCGAGATACTGCTCTAGAAAGCCTTTTTTCCCAGAGTCAAGATCATCTGTCAGAGAGCCAACATAAGAATGTACATGTTATAGACAATCAGAGTGCCCTAGAGGAAGATCAAGAAGAAGCTAAGTTAAAAGTTCCTACTTCCATGGATCCAGAGGAGCATAATGGTTCAAGGATGCATAAAACTCGTTTAGCTGATGGCAGTGAAGTTGGGACAATGGAATTCAAGGATAGTGCTACTGCTGGATTGGATGTGGCAGAAACATACCCTGCAGCAAATGATAAAACTAAAACCAGCCCCAAGCCAAGAAACAAGTTCTCCTTCACTAGAAGCAATGCTAAGGAAGAAGTGCCTGAAAATCATAACGACAGAAAATGGAAAATTGGGTGCAAAAGACATGAAGATAACTGAGGAGAAAAAGAAATTCAACCCACAAGAACCAAACTTCTTGCCTGTTGTTCCAGAGCCAGATGCAGAAAACGTTGATCTCAGGCATCAACCAATGGATCAAAGGAAAAATGCAGAGGAATGGATGCTCGATCATGCACTCCAACAAGTTGTCACCAAACTTGCTCCAGCTAGAAAACGAAAGGTGGCATTACTTGTTGAAGCCTTTGAAACAGTCCAGCCAAGAACTAAATGTGAAACTCATTTGAGGCAAACTTCAACAGGCTTTGGCCATGGACAGTCCATTCAAGCTTGTAATTGATAATTTTATAGAGGTAATTAAGTAACTCATTATTCCAAGTCCATTCCTTGTTATTGTTAATTGAAGGAAAGGAGGCAGTTTCTCCTAAGTTATGTGTCGAGTGGAGAGTGCCTAGTTCAACTACTAGAATTTGAGTGCCTAGTTCAACTACTAGAATTTGTGTACTTTCAACTGGATAATATCTATCATTTGGAGGTCTATTATGTCTATTTCTAATGTTATGTACTACTATGATCACCAGAAATACCAAAAATCATCAAATGCTTTTCATGTACTGTTTCTAAACATGTCAAGTTACAATTGCCATACAAGAATTTAACTATTCTTAGGATTCACATGCAAGAGTAGGAACATGGATATTTAGTTTTAACAAAATAATTAAACATTAATATGCAACATGGAGGATTCCACAATATAATCATTGTCAACTATATCATTCTCCTTAAGTCCAGGATAATCAACAGATTAAGAGAAGGGCAGTAAAAACTGAGGTAAAATACTGATAATGATAAAAAGCAAACATACTGGTTATGATAGATCCAAATGCAGCATAGCATTGTAAAAATGTTTTATACAACTTGCAAGTGTCAAGCACCATATGTTAATACATAAGACAGGCCCACATAGAATGCACAGAAAACAGAAGTTCGAAAAACGATTGTTCATTAGAAATTTTGGGTCTTTGGTCATTACATAAAAGAAAACGTTTATATTTGTACAGGTCTATTAGAAACTACATGTGCCATAAATAGTCAACCTCATATTCATGTTCACATACAAACAAGAGCTAAGCACTTTTTATCCAAATATTCAAACGCTTATTCTAGTTCTGAGCTTCATGGATGAAAACAAGAATTCACATTCAGTTTCAACAACGATCAGGAGTTGAAGCCTCTTGATGGAAGAATTGTACTTTGATTTCAGGAGATTCAAGAAGCAGTGATTGGAGCTTTGTACTATAAGTTCCCAAACTAGAAGAATTTGAGATATGTTCTTGTGCACCACCTACACTAACACTAGCCTCAGTAGACCCGCTCTGTTCCACAGCTTTCTTTGTCAAAATATCATCATGGAACAACTTAAGTGCATCTGTAGCTGAAAGCAAATTCACAGATTCATATAACTCCTGGAATTTATCTCTATTCTCTTGTGTTTCAGTCAATCTCTCCCTCAACCCATCCGGAAGACAAGCCAATGCGCTTTTAAAGGCAAAGATACACATATACACAAGAAAAAGAACACAATTTGAAATAAGATTCAGAGTAATGTCATGCAGAAAATGTATAAGAAATCTAGATTCTAGACATAAAAAAAGAATGACAAATTTATCCGCTTCTTCATTGTACCTGGTAACACCTCTTGCTATGCCCCAGTTGTACCCTATGGGAATTGATTGCTTAAAGCCAATATTAAACCTTCTTGTGCAGAAGCTTCTTTCCCTGCTATCAGCCCATCACGATAACCAATCTAGAAATTCTCAATATAGAACTGACATCAATTACTAAACAAATAGTGGAAAAGAAAATTCTGAATTGTCAGTACCGTGTGGAATTGGTCATGCCTTCTCTTCCATTCACGGTCTAAATCAGATGTTTTATCTAATTCCTCATCAGAACCACCCCATAAAGATCCATCTTCATCCTGGATGTCCGACTTATTGAAACCTGAAATCATATAAAATAACAGCACTACTAAATAATGCACAACTTTTGGGTACCCATGGAATTGGTAGCATTAACTAATTACCATTGGTACTCGAAGAACGGCCTAATTGTAAATTGGATAGCTGCAAACTTTCTGAATACAGCTCTTGAGCAAATTTATCATCCATTTCACTGTAAAAGCAATAAAAGAAATTACTTTGGCATTGCATCAAACACCTTCCGACAAATGGATTCGGTTCAACATTTTTTACTTGAATCCAAAAGAATAAAAGCTAAAAGTAAAAACAGAGGCAGGCTTTGTCTTTGCTAATCCAAAATTAAAATTAAACAGAGTCTCACAAGAATCTTCAAATTCTAACAAAAAATTTTAAAGGAAAAAAACTTGGAAAACAAACTAAAATAAGAATACA
This sequence comes from Gossypium hirsutum, assembly GCF_007990345.1. NCBI lineage: Eukaryota > Viridiplantae > Streptophyta > Magnoliopsida > Malvales > Malvaceae > Gossypium > Gossypium hirsutum. The sequence continues at coordinate 81,512,871 of NC_053428.1, read as the reverse complement.
GCAACTCAAAATAATGATTTTCGAAGCTTACCTATAAATCAGCCACCGCCTTGTTTGACTTCCTTTATGAGCTCGAAAAAATGAACGCAGTTAAAGGAATAAAGACTACCGAGTAGAGAGAGAGATTATTTGGCAAGAAATTTCAGATTTTCTATCCGACTCTCCTTTTTTTTTTCTCTCTTTTTTCTTAATTCTGATATTTGGGCTTTTCTGGACCTTAAATTAGAGTATTAGACAAACCATTTAGACCATAGCTTATCAGGCCTGTTAACTACTTTTAAAATTTATACTTTTTATTTGAAATTGTTAAAAAAGTATTTTTTTAAAGTAACTATCAAAATAGTCACTTTTATTTGTCTCAGATTATATTTTAGTCATTTATGTTTGAAATGTTATGTTCTAGTCACTTACGTTATTATGTTGTAACATTTTAGTCACCGAGCCGTTAACAGGTAAGCTGATATAGCACATTAAATTATCATTTTTAACGAAAATTTTGGGTTAAATTCTATAATTGATCCCTATATTTTCTCATTTTGAGCAATTTAGTTTTTTTTCTTTTATTTCTTTTAACTTTCTTTTTTTTCATTTTCTTTTTTTTCTCTCTCTATTTTCCTCCCTTTTTCATTTCTTTTAACGTAGCTTTTCTATATTTTTTATTTGTTAAAACTAGTCCACAAGCTTGTCTCACTTGAAAAAAGTTAAATTGTTTAAAAAAATAAAAGTATAGGGACTAATGTTAACGAATAGAAAATATAAAGAAAACTACATTAAAAGAAATGAAAAATGGGAGAAAACAGAGGGAGGAGCAGAAGAGAATGGAAAAAAAAAGAAAAAAAAGGAACGTTAAAAAAAATCAAAGAAAAAAACTAAATTGCTCAAAACGAAAAAATATGGGGACTAATTGTATAAATTAATCTAAAATTTTTGTTTGAAATAATAATTTAACGTGCCACGTCAGCTTGCAGTTACACTGTTAACGGCTCAGTGACTAAAATGTTATAATGCAATAACATAAGTGACTAAAACGTAACACTTCAAATATAAGTGACTAAAATGTAACTTAAGGTAAACAAAAGTGATTATTTTGGTAGTTTACTTTTTTTTTATAGTTCTAAATATTAATAAAATAATAATTTGAACCAAACTAAATCTATACCTACCTTGTCATAATATAATCCAAATTCCATCCTAACGCATAGACAAACGTAGGTGCTAAAGGCGAAATGAAGAGAAATACAGTAGAGCTTTCTAAGATGTTATCATATGTAGATTGTTTCTTGAAAAAAATAAGATGGCTACTGATTGAAAATGCGCATAAAAGGGTAAAATAATAATGTCATAATCAAATGAAATGAACTGATGATGATCAATAATTGAGGATCATACATGCTACGTCCCCTTAATGCCTTTGAAAACAAGCTTTGTGATTTGGTCAATTCCCTTAATGCAGCATGTGCATGTTGATTGAATGATCCTAATAGGACTTTAGAGCCCTAGATGTGCTGTTTTATTTTTCTCAAGCTGCCATCATGTACTCATTAATGGCTTCCTTTGCAACTCAAAACTCTCAACAGCAGCCCAAAGAAATGAATGAGATACATGTTTAAAATTTTTTCTCAAGTAACTATAGAATGAAAAAGTCTTTCATATACATACATATTAAACTACAATCAAAGGAAGAAAGAAAGAGACACCTAGGAGCAGGATAAAGGGCAGGCATAAATAAAATGAGTCATAATCCTAGCGTCTAAACCCCCAGGCTGACATTGAATATAGAGGTCTTTCTTGCCAGCACATAACCAAACACCCATTCTCTTCTTTCATCTTATAACCATCGTAGTTATTGGTCTGCAGCAACCTTCCTGCCTGCAACATGCCATGGTAGCTTAATGGCACCCTTCCAAACCCGGCCAATTCAAGTCTCAGGATCCATTTCTCCAGCTTTTCATGTCTCTCCTTTCTCTCACCACCCTCACATGCTATAATATTCTTAATTTCCTCTCCGAAAAGCATCTTCTCAACCTTTTGTCGCTCTATTGGTGCTCTTGATACCGTAGACTCTAAGCAGTCAAAGAGCGCAGCATAGAAATTCAATGCTTCTATTACCCTCTCCATTAAAGTAGGACCATTATGGTTGGACTCCTGCTCGGTTACAACCATTACTTTCGGTGACAAGGCCCGAAGAGCGGCTAGAAAGCTCCCCATTTTTGGAGCTGGAGCTAGGGATGATGGAGAAGATGCTATGTCAGAACTTGGGTTGTATATATGGGCTGGTTCTTTCTCAAGCCACTCTCCAAAAGTACGTTGAGTCATCTGCAAAACTCGGGTCTTAGACACCGGTGGGGAGTTAAAGTTCCTTCTAGGCACCTCATCATCTGTTGCCAGGAGAGAATGAAGCTGAAGGACCGAACTGACCGCAAGAGCTTCACCGGTCTTGACACGCAAACTTTCTAAATCAAGATTCTCTAACTTGCAAACTATTGGGTTAAACTGAAATGGAATGTCCAATTTTTCAGCTTCTTCTGTCAACCTAAGTGCCATTTGCTCTAACACCTCTTTCTGCTCATGGATGCCTGTAATTCTCAGATGCGGTGGCCCTTCTGGCCTTGCACTAAATGTCTGAAAAAGATTGATCCATTGAGCAGGCTCACAGGAATTTAGATCTATAATATGAACCATCTTCTCTCCCTCCATAGCTTCTACAATGGCCTGGTTTGTGATAATATATGCAAGTTTTAAGAAAGGGCACAGCTCAAAGAACAGTTTTTGAACAAGAATTTCATCGGGTACCGATGATATTTTCGTGGAATTGAGGGCTTTCTGAAGGCCAGGCCATGCTTTAAGCATTCTATTAGCAAGTGCCTCAGTGAAGTAAGCAGCAATTCTTTGCATGGTATCTCCATCGGGAGAAGCAAGTTGGGATATTTGCTCTAAGCCAATATTGGCATTCTCAAGACTACCAGCAGCTACATGGTTTGCACATGCAACAAGAAGACGAATCAACCATAAACCCCTCTCCTCAGGTTTGAGCTCCCATAGCCATGGGAAAGGGGATCCTATACCAGGAGAGGGTGACATCCAGGGGAAGAACTGAAGTGGTGATGAAGTCACTGGGGATGGTCCCTCTGGAATCATATCTCAGGCCCTCCTGAAACAAACTGAGAAACAGAGGAAAATCCATGATCAAAGAAAATTTAAGCAGCAAAATAAAGAAACACAGACAAGGGAATTACCAGTAAAAGTAGATCAAATTCTCCTCAGGAAAAAAGGGCTGATCAAACAGAGAAATATAGAATCCCCAAATGGGCTTTGAAATTCATCAAAATCCTGGAAGACCCTTGGAAAGTTTTGAGAAGAGTAAAAAAGGCGGGGTTAGTAATAGTTGGTGTGGTGGTCTAAGGTTTTTGTTGGAAATTGAGTGAATTGGAATTAAAGTAGTTGGCTTGAAGGGGTTTTTGTAAGGCAGCTTTGCATTGGGCAACAAAACATGATGTTGGTTTTGTCCTCAATCCTCATTGTTTTGTTTGTCTTTTGGAGGGCTCAGAAGAATATGGAATTTCTTGAAATACATATACAAGGCATTGAGATAGAGCCCTCTGTGTGTGTTGTCGCAATGTGAAGTGGAGCAGGCCAAAACTTGTTATTATGCTCAAACACAGTACAAAGCCAAACATGTCCTACCAAAGCAAAACAACACCCTTCCTTGTTGCTTAGTGAGTGGTGTAGTGGGAATGGCAAGGGAGGCCTTTACATGTGTTTTTTTATTTTTTCAAAAACATTCAATTTTATCTATCCTCGATTTTTATTATGTTGCTTTGCATTTTGTATGATGTTTTAATTAATTTTTTCCGAGTTTTCATTTATGTATTTTAAACATCTTTTTTTGATTTAATAATATTAATTCAATCATTAATTTTATAAGTATTTTTAGTCATAAGGTTGTCAATTTATCTTTATAAACTCAGAAGAGCAACCTCATCAACATGTCAAGCAAGGACAATATTATAATTTTTTTTCTAAAGAGTCAAAAGTAAATTATAAATTTATGAAAGGATCAAAATGTAATTTTATTATTGTATTAACTTAAAATTTTATAATTTTTAAAGAAATTAAACTATAAATTTATTATTTTCTAAAGAGATCATAATTGAATTATAAATTTTTGAACAAACTAACATGCAATTTTTACTATTGTATTAATTGAAAATTTTACTATCTTTAAAATGAAGGCACCTACAAAATTAATTTAATTGAAAAAGTTTTTCTCATGTTTATTTATGCCATATAATAGTAAAAATTATTAGATTTAATACTCCAAATCAACATTTTTTATTTTTTTTGCTTTTCAAAACTCAAAGGGCATATATACTTGAGGGGGGGAGGGGCTTCTTCTAGCATTAGGACAAAGAGAGGAGGAAATTTTGAGAAAAGCCAAAAGTAGATGAGAAGATTTTCAACTTCAAGGGGGATGGTGTGGTCTTGGTTTGGAATGTGTCTTATCCTCATACATCGTTTCCCACAAAATGTTTTAGCATGGAATGAGGGGTTTTTAATCAAATTAAATAAGCCACATAATCATGGCTTAATGATTAATCACATCATCATCTAATTGATTAGCTAATTTTTGTTAGTGGGAGTTCTGATGTCCACTTACCTCATAATCATGTTTTGTTCTTGTTGTTGTACCCTTCTTTACCGCCTTCCATTTGGGCAGCAAGAGTGTATGTCTTTGTACTAGTCAAATACATGCTCCAAAATCAAGCATAAGAAATTAAGGTGGTTGAACACGTCACTTTTAAAGAGAATCATTTGGTACAAGAAAAATAAGTAAATGGACATTGCCCAATCACCAATAAACTCTTTTAACCCTTAACTCCATGGACATGTAGATATAGGTTTTGGTTGTCTTTCAACTTCCTACTTGTTTTCTTCTATTTGTATCTAATGTGGTTGCCCATATTTTGATGGCTAAATTTGCAAGAATTGCCACTATCATCACTTTCCGATTCGATCACTAAGTCAGTTAAAAATATATGATCGTATGTTTGGCCTCCAAACTCAGTTTTTTATTGGCTGTTGGTGTAAGAAATGATTCCACATTCTACCAACCAGAGTTGATAGCGTTTGATAACTAGCTTATTTTGTCCTTATTTATATTATGGTCTAACAATGTGCTTACCTTTACCCTACCCTATTTTTCACATGTAACGTAACCTCAAATATGTTATTTTGAACTATCAATAACTTTATATAAAAAAGTCAAATTCTAGTATGGATCCAGTCCATATGCTATAATTTAGTCACTTTTAGTTCATTTATGAATATAGTCAATGTATTTTTTTTTTTGAAATCAATAGACCGAGTATATTATTAGAAAAGAAGAGAAAAAATAACAAAAAGACCCAATAAAGACCCATGGCCCAGTACTATTACATCAGAACTAAATTCAAATCTGGCCACATTAACTTGTATATTAATGGGGCCCTCCTAAAAAACTGTAAAATAAACATAACTTAAAGGAAACAAAAAGCATTAAATGATTCTGACGGAAAACAGGAAACTAAATATCTACCCAGTCCATTCAAACGGCTGGCCTCCATTACCATTCATTGATTTGTCATTTCAAATCACCCATCCGTTCTGACAATAGCTATTATCAAGAATAAAGCTTTTATTTGCTATCACTTTTGAAATCAGATTCCTCATCTCCTTCTTCAATCTGGTCTTCTTGACCATCTTCCCTCCAAGTCGGAAGGATGCCGATTCAACTCCTCTCCCACTAGGTAAGAGATCTCTCCTCTATCTAGAGTATTCTTTGCGAATCTGTGTGCTTGCGAGTTCCCTGATCTATGAATATGCTGAAAGGTAATCTCTTGAAAATAAAATTTCTTGTTCTGAATGTCTTTTATGATCCTCGAATCTCTGATTTATCTATTGAAGATGTTTGACATTTTTTGATTATTGTTCTAGAATCCCCCATGATTTTAACCGATTGTATACCCATTGATATCCCTAACTTTATGCCTTCCAAACATGCAAACGCTTCTGCTGCGAACGGGGAAGAAACATTATTGTGAAGGGTCGATTTTAAAACCAGGAGCTCGCCCGTCAGGCCCTAAACCACCAAGCCTGTTGCTAATTTGAAGTTTCGAATGTCGAACGCTGCATCAAACTGGATCGTTATTCTCGGTATGTCCTCCTGACCTTTGTGATTCTTGTTTGTATTAAAAGGATTTGGAGTTTCTCTTACCCCTTCATTTTCTGCCATATACCCCTATATTTGATGAGCAAGTTCTCTACATGTTGTTTCCTTCCTCTCGTGAATGAGCTGATTTCTGGAAAACCAGATTAGCCATAAAGTAATACAGAAAAGGCGACATTGTTCCGCAGTTCCTCTCTTGAAAACCCAGGTAAGCCACTCCCATATAGTTTGATTCATATTGTTTATAACCCAAGATAGATGTAAAAAATGCCACACTTCTGTTGATACAGGGCATTGACGAAAAATATGAGGACTATCTTCAACTCAATAACGGCAACGAGGACATCTGTCACTTGCAGAAACTCTTCTATATCTGAGATTAGCTAGATGATGGATGAAATCCCAAGAGATTCGCCAAATAATTATAGTGATTTTTGAAGGAAGTTGTAAACCCTATAATTTTTTGTAGAAATCTGTAATTTCGGTTTGTATTAAGAAATTACTAGGATCCGGATTAGCCCATTGTAATAGTTTATAGGCGCTGTGAACTAAAAATTCCCCGAACGGTTCTCCTTTCCAGACTTGAATATCTTCATGGTCCGTCTCTGTAAGTGGGATCTGTGAAATTTTCTTCGTAATTTCTGCTGAAAAGGTATTGTAAATCAAATCCGTCTTCCACTTTTTGTTCGGAATGTTAATGAGATCCGAAACTAACTATAGCTCCTCATTTTCTGGCCTGTTGTTTCCTTCAACTTTGTCGATCCCCTGAACCCAGCTATCATCCCGGACTGAAATGTTATCCCCTCTGCCCACTCTCCAGCATAGCCCTCTTTGGATTAGTCCCTTTACAGCCCAAATACTCTTCTAGGTAAGTAAAGGTAAATTCCCCAACTCTGCATTTAGAAAATTTGATCGCAGATAGTATTTTACTTTTAAAACTCTAGCCAACAATGAATTTGGATAATTAATAAGACGCCAGCCTTGTTTGGCTAATAACGCAATATTGAATTGACCATAATTTCGAAAACCTAATCCACTATTTTCGTTCAAAAAACAAAGGTTTTTCCAAACGCACCAATGGATGCCTTTTTTCCATGTCCCGTCTGCCACCAGAAACTCACAATGATACTTTCAAGTTCATCACATAAAGCTTTAGGTAATAAAAAACAAGCCATCATATAAGTAGGTATAGCTTGAAGAATGGCCTTTATAAAAATTTCTTTTCCACCCTGAGATAAGAACCTATTACTCCAATTATCAATCTGGTTTTTGAGTCAATCCTTCAGATTTTGAAAAGATTATTTTTTCCTCTGACCCACCATACTGGGCAACCCTAGGTATCTTTCTGGTTCATTCGAGTTGTGAACCCCCAGTAAGTTGACAACTAATCTTCTATCGTTCTCCGTAGTATTCCTACTAAAAAATACTGTTGATTTGTCAAAGTTCACGCATTAACCCGAAGACGATCTATATTCACGTAAGATGTCCTTGAATAAGTGTGCTCCATTGGTTGTAGCATCTCCAAATAAAATACAATCATCGGCAAATAGAAGGTGGGAAATCGGTGGACCGCTTCTACAACCTTAACACCTTTGAAAAACTTCTCATTTGTTGCAAGTCTTAATAAGCCCGAAAGACCTTCTCCACATAAAAGAAAGAGAAACAGGCTTAGAGGATCGCCCTGTCTAAGACCTATTGTGGGTAGAAACTTTTATCCAATATGCCCATTAATGACCACTGAATAAGAAACAGTAGTTACACATTTCATAAGAGCATCAACCCATTTTTGATCAAATCCCATTTGTATCATTATCTCTCTTATAAAATTCCATTCGACCATATCATATGCTTTACTCATGTTGAGCTTAATTGCCATATATCCTTTCTTCCCTGATCTCTTATGTTTTAGCATATGCAATATTTCATAGGCTAATAAGACATTGTCTGATATTAATCGTCCTGGCACAAAGGCACTCTGCGCACCATCAATACATTTTTCAATAACTCCTCTAAATCGATTTGCGATTACCTTAGCCAAAATTTTTTAAAGTACATTGCATAAACTAATTGACCTAAACTGCATCATATTAGAAGGATTGGAAACTTTCGAAATAAGCACTATATTAGTAGAATTAATTAAACTCACCTCCATGTCCCCATTCAAAAGTTGTAAACAAAAATAGGTGACTTCCTCTCCAATAATGTGCCAACATTTCTGATAAAAAGGGCCTGGTAATCCATCTTCCCCTGGTGCCTTTGTGAGTCTCATGGCAAACACTGCTTCTTGAATCTCCTCTTTTGTGTATGGTGCTGTAAGTTGCCGATTGTCTTCCTGATGCGCACACTGATCAATTCCTGTCATCAAATGGTCATAATTTCCCCTTTCCACTACAGAAAACAAATTTAGAAAATAAGATCGTGCAGCCTCCTCGATTCCCTACAAGGCCTCCATTTCTCTTACATCTTCATTTTACAACCTATGAATAAAATTTGCCCTTCGGCACTGTGACGTTTGACTGTGAAAAATGTAATATTTTTATCCCTAAATTTCAGCCAATTTAGTCTAGCCCTCTACTCCCAATAACGTTTATCTTTCTCAATCTCAAAATTTAAATAACTTTTCGTGTCAATCAATTTGGTTAAATTTTTATCATCTCTATCGGCTTCAGCCAGCTCAGTTAATTTTTCCAGTAGAACCTATTTTTTTCCTATTTACTTGATGTAACATCTCGAAATAGGGCCTAGTCAGAATAGTAGTTTCAGGACCATAAATCTGACATTAAAATATTTGTTTTATGATTATTATGAGGTTTAGAATATGAGAATATGTATGTGTTAAATTTTCATGAAGATATTCTTTGAGTAAGGGGTCCAATTGGGAAATAATGACCAAATTGAATAAATTTCAAAACTTAGCTTCTAGAAACAATTTGTATGAAATTGCTTTAGATTATAAATTAGAAGGTATTTGGGAGAAATTTTCCTAATTTCTAAGTTTTTGGACAAAAATGGGCTTGTGTGGATGAAATTCTAAAGAAATGGTTTAAAGGGCATTTTGGTCATTTGGCATTTTAATGAAATAAAATGGGAAAAGAAGGCAAAAATTAGCCATTCTTCTCTCTTGTCCAGCTGAAATTCTCAAGCCACCATAGCTAGGGTTTTCAACATTTTCAAGTTAAATAGTAAGTGCTCACAAGCCTTGTTTTTAATATTCTTCGTATTTTTAAAATCCTTGGTAGCTTACTTTCTCTAATTTTACCCATATTTCATACTAGGGTTCATGATTGGAAATTTACTCATGCATGAGTTACTTGTATTTTGATGGTTTATGGAGGAATATTAAAGTTGGATGTGTGTTAAATACTTTTTCCTAAGTGATTTTCATGAAAAACCCCTAAAAGGACCTTTTTGCAAAAGCTGTAAAATATGTGGTAGAAATGAGATATAATGGAAAAATGTAGGCCATCATAAGAGGGAAAAAAATTCGGCTAAGCTTGGGTAAGGTAGAAATTGCATGCATTTCATTATACGAGCCTAGGGACTAAATCATAAAAATATGAAATGTTAGGGGCAAAACGGTCATTTGGACCAGGGGTGAAATTAAGACTCAAAAAATATAATGTGAGTATTAATGATTTATTTTTATTGTTATAGACCTCGAGGAACAAATTCCAGAGGTCAATCGAGGAAAACGAAAGGTTTCGGAATAACCAAAACACGATATCGAGACGAATACTAGATAAGTTCGAATAACTCAAAGTAAACTCATTGTATGCTTAATTGAATAATTTATGAATGTATGATAATTATATTTGATGATGGCATGATAATCTATGAAATGCATTCTTAATAATAACATGTTGGTAATTGTTCTAGTTGAGGTTGAAAAGGAAGTTCGATGGATGAACCATGTTTACATATGACTTGAGATTCTGCATGTGTTGCAGAAAGGATTTAGCCTGGACGGGTAATCTATTGATCTCAAATATAGAAAGGATCTAGCCCGGACGGGTGTTTGTTGAGTGATCGAGCCTCCCGAAGAATATGTGTGCATTAAGGATTTAGCCCGGATGGGTAATTCGATTAGGGTCTAAATTTAGCCTAGACTGGTAATTCAGATCCGAGCTCATTTAGGGTGTTTGTCTCTATAAGGGATTTAGCTTGGACTGGTAATCCCGACTTCACCTTATGAGTTTACAATGCGAGGGATTTTAGCCTTGACTGGTAATACCGTCGTAAGATGTGAGGTTCGCAGGAATGCGTACATGAGATGATCGCTTTATGACTTGACGGTAAATAGATAATCCATTGAGATTTCCAAGAAACTCAACGGGATTAACATGAAATATAAAAATGAAAATGTTGGATGATGAGCTCATCTAAGACAAATTACATGGTACATTATTATTGTGACTAACTTGTTGATTGAGTGCATGTGATAGGGAAACAATTTTATTCTTGTTGGTTTTATTGCTTAAGATGGTTGTATGCTAATTAATCGGTAAGTTTACTTTTTAGTTATTCGGGCTTATTAAGCATGTAAATGCTTACCCCTCTCTTTTCCCTGTCTTATAGAGCTCAATGACTTGTAAAGATTGGAAGACGATTGGAGACTCAACACACTATCAACTAGTCTAGCTTTAGTATATAGGCACTTTTATTTTGTTCAATGGCTTAGGGCTTTGGTTCATTTTGTGATATGTGTTGTTTGAATTGCCAATATGAAGGTTTGTAAAAATTTACATATCTCCTTGTATTTGGCCATGGGAATAGGTTTATTTTGAAGTAGGCTATGACCTACAAATTTATGTATGCTTATGTTTGTATGGGATGGTTTGGCTATAATTGGCAATGAATTACAAGAATGAGCCAATCTTAAATGTGTAAATGAGGCATGGGAACCATTAATACAAAAAGGGAATTAACCTAGCATGTATAAAACCGATGATATGAGGTTTACATGCAATGAGGTTTATCAAAATTATATATAAGTGTTTAATCTGGCTTTATTATGTATTAAGGTAACCCATAAGTGTGATTGGTTGATAGAGGGTGATTAAGGGCTTGGAAAATAGCCTTACAAGGTCTACACGGGTAGACACACAGGCGTGTGTCTAGGCCGTGTGTGACACACGGATCGCCCCCATGGGTGTGTAGTATGGTCGCACGTCCCTTGCACCTAAATTTTAAGTCAATTTCAAGCACGGGCTAGACACACGGGCGTGTGTCTTGGCCGTGTGCCTCTAAATGCATGCTGATGTCATAAACAGAAAGTTACACAGGCTGAGGGCACAGGCATGTCCCAAGCTACACGGGCGTGTGTGACCACACGGCCCCACCCATATGGGTGTGTGACTCACTAAAGCAAGAGAATTTATTAAGTTGTCCAAAATTTATTGAATGTTCTCGGTTTTGTCCCGAACCACCCTGATGCATGTTTTAGGCCTCGAAGGCCAGTATAAGGGACGGTATGCATGTGTTTGAAAAGTTTTAATTTTGAGCGAAATTTAGTAGCCCGGTCTGGTAAGTTTAAGTCCGGTAACGCCTCGAACCCTATCCCGACGTTGGATACGGGTGAGGGGTGTTACACTTGAATTTGCCCAGCCTACTATTTCAACCCTTTTTTTACCATCGGGAACAAAGTAATCCATGCTACGTTAGCAGCACCTCTATCCAATCGTTCTTGTATATTTGTCTTCGGTAAATTACCTTTCTCCTAAGTGAACCAATTTCTAGAAAAACCCACGTCATTTAGTTGACATTCCTCCAAAGTTTTCGAACCAATTTCATCATTCTTTCATCTATAAGCAGCCATCATTTTTTCTCAAATCCATAATAATTTCATTAAAGTCTCCGCAAACCAACCAAGGGATATCCATGTCAGAAATCAAACTTTTCAAAACAGCCCATGAATTGATCCTATCTTGTGCGTATGAGGATCCATAAAATCCTGTAAATCTCCAATTGGTTCCTGATTCTTTATCTTCAATCACCACATCAATATGTCTTTTAGAAAAATTTTAGAGTGTAATATTAACATCATTCCTCCAAGCTAAACACAACCCGCCTCTCGTACCATCTGAATCAACTTCAATACCATTCACAAAACCACAACTTCTACGTACGTGTTCCATCTGTTTTTTACAAAGCTTTGTCTCCATAAAGAAGACAATTTGGGGATGATGTGACTTCAGAATATGCTGAAGTCTAAGAATTGTTCGTGGGCTCCCTAAACCACGAACATTCCAGCTTATAATTTTCATTATGCCCGGTCAGCTTGCCTTGTGGCAGCCACCAATTATACAAGATTAAAATCAATCGTTCTTTGACTCCTTGCCATTACATTATCACTTTCCTCCTTTCCTGTCGAATCTTTCATCTCCTACTGATTACGCTTTTTCCCCTTCTCCCCTATTAAAATACCATCTTCTAAATCATGCTCCATGGCAGTTGGCATCTGATCCAGTCAATTTTTCTCCCTCCTTTCATCAAGAGATGACGTTCCCCATTCTATTTTAAATCCCAAATGTGGATCAATAAATTGCCCACTTCTTTCTTTATTTGTCCCCTCCTATGATCTACATCCCAAAATCCTATTATCCTGCCAGTTGCCTTCCCTTTTTCCTGCACATTCTTCTCGTAGCCATATGCTATTCATTGATGCAGCTCTTTGAGATTGTGCTCTTAATGATAAATCCCACCCCATTTCAGCAATTTCCACCCCTAGCATCATTTTTGCCTCACAAAAAGAGTCGCTATGCCCCAAACGTCCACAATAGAAACAGAAAAGTGATAAACGTTCATACTTAAATTTGACATACGAACATCTCCCAAATACATAACCTGTTTCTTTCTTTTCAAAGGGCGCCGAATATCAATCTGTACTCTTATTCTCATGTAATTGCGATTTTCTTTCCCCAAATTTGATCCATCATATTCTAAAAAAACCCTTATAAAATTTCCCAGTTGTGTTGCTACATTTTCAGAAAATAACCCAATTGGGACATCGTGAATTTGTACCAGAAATGAGTAAGAATTAATGGTACTCCTAATGGATCATCCCCCCTTTTTAATTTGTAAAGCACCAATAAATGATTATTAAAAGTCCATAATGAACCCTTCAAAACCCTTTCCATGTCCATATTATGAAAGAACTGAAAAAGATACCTTTTTTCTCCCAGATCTTGAATTTGAACCCCACGAACAGCATGCCACAGGTTTGCCATAATACTTTTCATGGATGGAAAATGGATTATACTGGCTGTTAGGAAGCAACCTACAAGTTGAAACTCCCCCACTTCTCTTTCTGTGCTCGGATTTACCTGGATCTGCAAAATTTCTTCTTCTTCTTCATTAAGTGTCAATTAGGCTAATTCGGCTTCCATGATTGCAGGTTTGATGGCCAGAAAACAATACCAATTCTCTCCAAATCGTAGGAGCTAAAGAGCTTAAGGTGTCAAATGCAAACTGATAAACAAAAATGAACAAAAACTAGACAAAAACAAAAAGACCTAATAACTCATGCCAGAGGCGGTAGGCAATATCATGCTAGGGTAGCAGACCTTTTTTTTAAGGCATTAAATTTATGCATCATAGTAGTCAATGTATTTTAATTTAATAATTTTTAGTTAATATAATTTTTTATATTTAAAATTTTTATCTTATAATTATTAAATCAATTAATTAAAATTACAAGACTTTTTTTGTGAGTATAAGTAAAAATAATAAATTAACATAACATTGCACATGTTGATAATAAAATTTTAAAAATAATATAATATAACTTAAATTAATATTTAAAAAATTCTGAACTTACTAGGTATATTTAATGTTTTCATTTTTGGTTGATGGGACAATTTTTGGCATAAATCCTTCATTCTTTGTGCTTTTCTGTAAGATATTCATGTATAACATGTATAATTATTTACACCTCATTCATGTAACTTAACATGATGTTCATGCACCAACCATTATAGTGGAGGAATATATTAATTTTGAAGATATTATTTGTCTATACACATTTACTACAATAATTAAACATAAAATAAAATAGGTTTAATGACAAATTTGGTCACTAACGTTTATATGTTTTGTCAAAATAGCATTAATTATATTTTTTGAGCCTTTTTTGGCCATCAACCTTTGTTCTTTTTTTCAAATTGCTTTTTCTAATAGACTTGATGAAAGTATCCTTAAATAAGTTAACAAGATGATGTAAAATTTCATACGTGAAATATTTTTAATGAGATATAAGTTATTACTTAAATAACCCAATAAAATAATTACACGTGGAAAATAATAAAATAAATAAATAATTAATGAAGTTAAAAAAATAACTCTTAATTTAAAGAAAATAAACGTAATTATCTAAAAAAAGTTTTAAAATGAATACACACATTCAGTAATTTTGGTTTAATTTATTAATTATTTTTTTGAAAGCTCACAATAAATAAAGGTATGCATTCATTTTGAAACCTTTTTTAGATAATTACATTTATTTTCTTTAAATTAAGAGATATTTTTTAAAATTTCATGTATGGTTTATTTATTTTATTATTTTTCATATGTAATTTATCTTATTGGGTTACCTAAGTAATAAATTACACCTCCTTAAAAATATTCCACATCATCCACACTAAATTTTTTTAACAGTACTTTTATCAAATCTGTTAGAAAAAACAGTTTGAAAAAGGAAAACAAAGGTTAATGGCAAAAAAAAGCTTAAAAATACAATTAGGCCATTTTGACAAAATATGTAAATGCTAGTGGCCAAATTTGTTAGTAAACCAATAAAATATAGTAAATACAAATATAAACTTAAAATTAGAAAAATAAGTAAAAACATTTGTAAAAAATAAAACTTCTTCAAAATAAGCAAAAAATTATCTTTTCTTTTACGAAAGAAATCATATCAATGATTAAAATTTATCAATTAAAATTAATTTATTGCTAATTTATATATTAAAAAAATGAAAAATAATAACACTACCAAATGTAAAATTATATGTATGGTTAGAATGAAAGAAAGCAGATGAAATGATGTGTATTTTTGAAGGTCAGGTGATGTATTAGATATTTACCATCTTTGAATTTGTTTTGAAGCGGAAGCTTGTAAATATGTTAGTGATTATTTATAGTTACCCTTGCTATCTTGATTTGGAAATAAAAAACAAAACCCTGATTTGACCATGAAAATGTAACCCCTTGTCCCTTTAACCGCGTGTCAATACAGGTGTTGATGTTGGAGTTTAAGTCGGGACTAAGTATGATATTAATATAATTTATATTTGTTTAAGTTTGATTCAGTTTAAAATATGAACTTAAAATTTTGTTCAAATCCGTTCATCTTTATAAAAAACAAACTTAAACCCATTTTAGGCCCTCCATATTATTTTTAATTTTTTAAAAATATTTATATTATTTTTTTAATATTTAATAATTTTATATATTTTTATATAGTCAACGTAACATTATTTTAATGTTTACATTAGAGTAGTATTATATATTTAGTATAAATTTATTTTTAGGGAAAAATCTCAAAAGTATAAGTGAACTTTGATTTAATGTGCAATTATATACATGAACTTTAATTTGGTGCAATTATACATGTGAAATTCTAATTGTAGTTCAAATATATACTTGAAACTTTAATTTTGATTTAATTGTGCATATTTTAAAAAAATAAAAGCGTCAATTTATTTTTATTATGGATAAATTTAATTATTTATTATGGAATATATGAACATAAAATGATGTTATATCAATAATTATGTTAATAATTTACAAGAATTTGATCAAATCAAAATTTTATATATAAAATTACGCAAAATCAATGTTCATATATACGATTGTACATTAAATCATAGTTCATGTATAGTTTTGATATTTATCCCTTTTTTTAATAGGTTCTAAATTATATAATATATAGAACTAACATAATATAAAGTATTATAAACTTAAAAACGAGCCGGGTTCAGCTTTGAATGTTCAAGTCTGAACTTAACCTATATTTTAAATAGACCTAAATTTTTTGTCCAAGTTCATTTTTTAAATTTAATATTTTTATCCAAACATTTTTAAATTTCGGACAAACCCTCGTACCTAAATAGATAGCGTAAACAGGTTTACCTATCAAACAGTCCTTACAATACAATGTTTTGCTGTGTAGATGGTTTCAAGAGTTTACATTAATTTTGTGCTTTTATTCTTTCTGTCCAATTCAAGGATCCTTTTAATGGCGTTTTCCCTCTAAAATTCAGCTCATCGGCTCTCATTCTATTGCCTATTCTAAATGGGTTTACCAAATAATATAAATCTATCTATTTGGACTTAAACTCCGTTTGTTTTACTAAAAATAACTTTCGGAAAATAATTTTTAAAAAATGATTTGCTTTTTTAAAAAAAATTAATATTTTTTGGTGTTTTGATGAATTTGTATAAAATATTTTCTGTTGTTTGGTAGATTTCTTAAAAATATTTCATAAAAGTTATTTTCAATTAAACAAACATACATTTGAGATTTTCTTATTTTTATTGTTTAATTGAATTTATTTTTATCTATAATTTTATATTTTACATTGTTTTTGCATATATTAAAAATATTATATTAAATTCAGATTCATTACAACGTCATTTTTTAATTACATGACTACTAAGTGAGTATTTTTAATTTAAAAATGTGACATCAACAAAATTGACAAAAAAATTAACGATATCAACAATTAGACTTGATTTTCAAATTTGAAAAGTAAATGGACTAAATTCTTGAAAATAAAAGTATAAAGACTAAATTACAAATCTGTGAAGTGTACATAGACTTATGACATATTTTAACCTTTATAGTACAAAATATTTATTATTAATATATTTATAATTGCAATAAATATTTATTATTAAAATATTAATATTGAATATTTCTAATAATATGTGAATAATATTATTTAAATTTATTATTTTAAAATTTATTATTAAAGTAAAATTGAAATATTAAATAATTTATTAAAAAATAAATTATATTTATTATATTAATAATTTATTATATGAATAAATATAAATAATTAGATATTTATGTTTAATAATATTGAAAAATATAATATTTTAAATATTTTTAAAAATAAAAATAAAAATTATTATTAATACAATAATATTAAACTTGATTTAAGTTAATTTTTATATAAAAATAAAATTACCTATAGATGAACTTTTTTCCTGAAAATGACTTATGCTTTTTAAAAGGATAAGTCATTTTATAGGAAAAAAAGGGCTTATTTTACCGTTGACCAAACTATTTTATGTGAAACAAATACAAGAAAATGCAGAAAATATTTTCCGTAAAATCTTTTACATGTAAACACACGGACCCTTAGTTAAAGTCGATTGATCCGTAATGTAAACTAATTGAACCAGAATAAAAATTAATCGAGCTAGCGATTGAACCAAATTCTATAATTTTTTAATAATTTATTTAATGAAAACTAAACAACCGATTTAAATGTTGACAAGGATGTTAATAACACATCCCATGCACATTTGTGTTTGATGGTTTGATTATGTCTAAACCTCATCATCATTTTGCTATCGATTTGGACATTTCTTTCTTCTTTTATAGGAAAAACATTACAAAAGTTTGCATTTTTATGAATTAGGAAGTAAACAAAACATGTTACTGGGATGTTAAAATAAAAGAGGGTGGTTTATTGATATGGGCTTAAACTCTTTAAAGTAGGTCCAAGTAATAAAATAATGTATCATTGAAACTCTCATTAATAAACATGTGTGGGAGCGTTAGTAAATGTTTGGGCCAAGGCAGCTCCAAACACATCATTAATAAATAACACCCTCGCTTCTGCTGCATCACTTGCTATGAAATTTGTTTTGACTTATTATACTAGTCTGAACTTTGCTAAACAAATTGTTTTTGTCATCCAAAATACTTTTGAGCAATATTTTACATATTTACTTAATATTTTACATTACATTTTTAATATAATTTTTTTAAAAAACAATTAAATGGAGAAAAGACTGCAAAGCTTTTTAAATAGAAATACCTCACTAAAAATTAGAAAGTAAAATGCTTGAGGGATGATTTATAATTTAGTGAGCTAAAGAAAGAGAAATATCAATATTTTTAAATATTTTTCTCTCACAGATTCTTTATAAATTATATACAAATTCAAATATTTTTCACATATATGTATATATTTATTTTCTAGCAAAGACATTTTCTTTTCAAAATGAGCATTTCTCAATCACACCAATGCTAAACTAAGCGTTGATTAGATGGGAATGTTGGAATTCCACTAACTTGAGTGGAATTTGCCCACTCCCTCTGTTTTTATTGTTACTTCCTACTTTTGCACAAACAACAAACTATCTAAATTCTCTCTATTTCTTTTTAAATCCCCCCCAAAAAAAAAATTAAAGTACAAACTTCACTGACGTTTTGACTTTTTTTCTCTTAGCTCTCGGAATTTAAGAGGAAATGTAGCATGGAAACAAAGAAAGAAGATGAAAATTCCCAGAAAATGAGACATTTCCAGAAGCGGAAACCTTAAATCCCAAACTATAATTTGGTCAACCAGACAACATGAGAAGAAAAGGCCAAAGTGCCTCACAGATCGATACTTCATTCACAATAATGAATAAAAAAAGCTCCTCCTCTAGTGGACCCCTTCTCACACCTACTTTTTCATGAGCAAGCTTTATATTTGTCAAAGTAGCCGTTACACCTCACCCTCTATTTCATTTATTCACAACCTCTTTCTCTCTCTCTCTCTCTCTAACAAGAAATCCGTGCCTTTGTTTTTGATCTCTTTCCTCTGTTTCAATCTTTCTCAAAAGGGTTCAGGAAATGGTTCTCACTACAATGGCTGCTCCCATGCAAGAACCTGTCTTGTCAACTCCCTTATTATCATCATCTGCCACAAGAAGTAGTGGAAGCATTAGCAGTACTACAAGCAGTGAAGCTGATGATAGCCCGCTTTCATCTCAACGATTTGTGGTTCAAGATGTCACCAAATATGAACTTCCCTGCAAACCATTACCTGGGTTTCAATCATATAAATCACTGGCAATGCTGTCCGGGCATATTGGCTCAGTTTCTTGCTTGGCCTTATGTGGGGAATTCATCTTAACTGCATCACAAGGCAAGGATATTATTGTGTGGCAACAGCCTGACTTGAGGCAGTTCACAAAGTTTGGCCAAGGTGATGGCTCGGTGAAGGCGCTTGTCACCGTTAGCAACAAGGTTTTCACTGCACATCAAGATAGTAGGATCAGAGTTTGGAAGGTGTCAAGAAGCTCAGAGAATGTGTTCAAGCTTGTTGACACACTTCCTACTACAAAGGACTATTTGGGGAAGTTCATGAAGCAAAGCAATTATGTCCACACTCGGCGGCATCATAAGCGTTTATGGATTGAACATGCGGATAGCATTTCTTGCTTGGCAGTCTATAATGGCTTGATTTATTCTGGTTCATGGGACAAGACCCTTAAGGTGTGGAGGATATCTGATTTGAAGTGTATGGAGTCAATAAAAGCACATGATGATGCTATCAATAGCTTGGTAGCTTGTAAGGGAATAGTCTACTCAGCATCAGCGGATGGTAAGATTAAGGCTTGGGGACAACAAGGGAAGACCTCTCATTCATTGCTGGGGATTATGGAGGGTCACAATGATATTTCATTGAATTCAGTTGTTGTTTCTGAGGATGGGAAGTGGGTGTATGGAGGAGGATCGGATGGATCTGTAATGGGTTGGGAAAGGAATGGTGATTGTGTTAGTTGGAAAATGGTAAGTGAGACAAAAGCACACCACATGGCTGTTTTGTGTATGTGCATGATGGGAGAGTTTTTATGCAGTGGCTCAGCTGATAAAACCATTGGTATTTGGAAACGAGAGGCTTATGGTAAACTTTGTAAAGTTGGGGTCATAAATGGGCATGAAGGACCAGTCAAGTGTCTGCAGGCATCCCCCTGTAATGTTGGTACTGGCTTCTTGCTCTACAGTGGAGGCCTCGACAAATCTATAAGGGTCTGGTGGGTGCCTAAAGTCCAGGACACCTCTTAAGCAGCAAGCACACAACCAACACACACCAGAAATCTATTGTCTTGTAATGTTGCTGTGAGTAGTGAAGCACTGCTTCTTTCTTTTATTTGTTTGTGGTGCTTTAAAAGTCAATTTGGTTTAGTTCTGATTAAAGCTGTGAACATAGGGAAACAAAAGAGAAGTTGTAGAAGTTTATTTTGGGGTTCAAGTTACAGTGTGCAGTTTACTTAGGATGAAATTCTTCTTAGTGCTGTGTGATCAATTTTTCTTTTTCTTTTTGGTATTGTAAAGTGATTTGAAAGAAAGTTCAAGCAATACACTTTTTTTCTTTTTTTTTTAATTTCATGTGCATGATTGAGAATATAGCAGGTTTCTGTTGTTTGATTTAGAACCATGATTTATTGTTGGAATCATGTGTTTGCTAATCAAAGACAAACAAATCAGTTAAGAATAACAGAGACTATTGGGAGTACTATTCCTTCTCAATTATAATTAAAATTTGAGTGACTGAATCAATGGCTGCAGAACATCTGAACATGGCATTGTTACCATTGAATATGACAAACTTCAAGAATAATTAGGAAAATATACATAGATTATAGGTATAAAAACCCCCTTAAAATCTCACTAACTCTTAAAGATAAGAAAGGAATCTTTGCCTTAATTATATTGTGTAATTTGTTGTGCTCCAACTTGACAAAATAAAATATTCCTCTGCTTTTGTTGGATTAGTAGACAAATTTGTCCTTTACTTGGGACTAATCAAATTGAAAAGCATTCATTTGGCCTACAATTAAGTATTGATTAAAGGCTTGAGATATTTTCCCTCTAAACCAGAAAAATAAAAGCAAAAAGCATAAAAGACTCAATATTGTAAGGGAAGAGTTGTTAATGTCACTATAAAGCAACCAATCAAGATTGTTGAACCAGCAAGCTGCGAACCGACAATCGCTCTACTTGTTTATTCTTATCCTGGTAGCCTAATGGTGATCCTCTCTGTATAGGACCACATAAAGAACACCTTAAATATATCCATAGATTCATGAAAAAGTAAGATGTCTTCTAAAGCAACAAAGTAAAAAGATGCTAGGCTGCCTAACCCAACAGTATTTTAAGAACTTCATTTGTATATAATTTGTTTACAAGGATTTGGTATGCTATTTGTAGGTGCTAACAAGTCCGGACCCTGAGATTATGCAAAGGGATTGCGGATGTTGGAATTTGAATACGAATTCTACTAGATACTATTTGACTGCATGATTCAACTGGACTAAGTTCTATGTTCAAATTCTAATCTTTCTTGATTGGACCACCTTTTTTCTTTGAGCCAAAAGAAAAGGACCACCCTTTGCTTTTGTGTTTTGTGTATTACTTGGGAATGTATTTCTTTGAATTATTATATAGTAAAGCAGAAATTTAGAAGCAACGGTAAGAAAACTTTGAAGGGATGCAGCCAACCCCCAACCATGTATGTGGTCTTTCAGAGTTGTCTAGTTTGAGGGACCGCTACACCAAAATGTTGAAGCAAATAATTGGTTAAGTTCTTTCAAAAAGAAACATTTTAGAATTTGATTAAATTATGCTCACCGAATTTGAAAATTAATTTTCTGAAACCTTATGAGAAATAGTGTCAGATTAATAGGTCAAATGAATGTCTAACAGGTTAAATCTTTAAAAGAAAGGCGGATGAAAGTTTTGGCATATTATACCAGTTTTCAACATCTTGTCAAGAACAGTATCATCTCACGGCTTTTTACTGAAGTTTTTATTCATCAAAAAGAAGTAGAAAGCCAGGGACAATGTTCAAATGTGGCAAGTAAAGTAAACAAATACAAATAAACAAACATGAACCAGATATATGAAAAATCAACACCTTAGTGCAGCAGATTTTGAAGCATATATGCCCAACCTTCATCTATTCGGAAGTCTTTTTTAGTCTCGTTCTTGATCATGAATGATAAATCTATGTCCTATATCGACGCGAGGAACTTGCGCTATCTTGAACCGCTCTAGACCTTTATTTCTTGTGCAGTGTTGCTCTAGCAGAGGACATTGAGAAATATGCACCACCAAAAGTGAGGGAGGTAGACCATCTTTTAGTAGAGATGTGAGCTTTGGGTAGTCTGAAATTATCAAGCTGGCCAGAGAGTTGAGGTGTCTGAAGCCCCTGGAGATACGTATCTCAAGTTTGGAAAATTTTCAATCATAAGTTGAGTTAGAGAAGAAGGCAGCTTCATTCCTATCTCCTCCTGCGGAAAGGACTCAACATCTTGACATCGACAAACAGTGAGTTCTTCTAGAGAAGAGAGCTTGTGCACTCCCCATTTGAATACCGGCTTACATATATTTGTACCTCTGAGCTTAAGTGACGTGAGATTAGGGGGTAAACCCTCTTCTGGGAAGGATATGATGTTGGGATAACCAGCTATAAACAAGCGCCGCAGAGATGCAAGCTTGTGGAAGCAGTTAGGCAGAGCCTCAAGTTTTTCAAAGTAGCTGATGAAGCAATATCAGGTTGGCAAACAGGGAAACCTCCTTCAGGAAAGGAAAGAAAAGTCCGGAGACTACCTACGTAAAATATTTTCAGGTTACTGAGGTTGTAAAGGCACTCAGGTAGTGATTTAAGATTTGCACAATCGAATATCGAAATGTATTCAAGAGATGAATCCTTCTGAAATCTTTTAGCTACTGACTTCAACTTTGGACAAATAGAAATATCAAGGTGCTTAAGAGCAGATGGTAACTTTCCTAGCATGTCACAGTTTCCAGTGTTGTGCAAAGTGAAATGGTGAGGTATTGAAGGTAACTCCCCTCTAGCAAACAAGCATGTAAGCAACAGGCATGACTTAATGGTTAACTCCTCAAGAACACCTGTGTTTCTGATGTTATCATTAACATTCTCTTCCTCATCCAGAGCACACTGTAACTCAAAACAGTCTTTGATTTCTAGTATTT
Organism: Gossypium hirsutum; assembly: GCF_007990345.1. Taxonomy (NCBI): domain Eukaryota; kingdom Viridiplantae; phylum Streptophyta; class Magnoliopsida; order Malvales; family Malvaceae; genus Gossypium; species Gossypium hirsutum. The sequence goes on along the minus strand of NC_053428.1, from coordinate 81,489,664 downwards.
TAAGACTTGAAGGCAAGTTGGACTCTCTCATTAAAACACGTCCATGGTACCTGGTAAAGTATAGCTCTCTAAGATTGTACAGGCTGGAGAAGGCTTTTTGAAACTTCTGTAATGAAAGATGAAAAGTCAAACATTCCACAGTGAAGGGGATATCAAGTTGTGCCGTCTCCTTTGCTTCCACCTCTTCCCCCAAGGAAATGAGTGGCAAACCATTTGTAATTTCTAAATAACGAACAAAACTGAGGCTCCCTAATGACAGCAGATCCTTACAAACATGGATCTCCAAATTTCTTACCTCTGTCAACCCTTGCATGAAGCCCTCCGTTAGACATGTCAACTTAAAATGTTTGAAAGTTCCACCCGGTCTAGCTTGCTGAAGTCAATTGTACTGGTTTGCACCAATTCTTTGCAGCCACAGATCATTAACCATTAAGCATTGGCAGGCTAAGTATTGATACTACTAACTGTTGACAGCGATAAAGTACCAGTTTGTCTAAAGATGGTAGGTAGCTGGGTAATTTTCCAGCTAACTCGGGGCAGGATGTTATATTAAGCTTGCATAGGCGATGAAACATTGCATTAACATCCAAAGGAAACTCCCAATCCTTCAACTCTCGCATATCTTAAAATTCTAAAGTCTCAAGTGCTGGAAAAGGTTCTAAGACAGCATCCTTGAAAAACTCGAGGTCGAGACTCTTGACAGCATACAAGCTTCTGATACACAAGTCTTTGAGTGATGGCAATTGCCCAAGTGGAGGCAGAGTTATGCACCTCTGACAATTGTCTAAATCCAGATGCACCATGTGAGAGAATGAAGACTCTCCAAGCCATGTTGGAAATTTTGTGCCGCCATAATATGCAATTGTCAGTTTTCTCAACTTGGTACAAGGTTGTAGCTTTTCTAGTACAACATATTCAAAGCTTTCAAATCATGACTCATCGAATTTTGAGCTGCAGTTCAGTGCCAAGTTCTTAGACATTTTTTCTCGTCTAAGACCTGTGACTAGATCCTACGCTAAGGTCCATAACAACTTGTTATCAGAGTCAACTGTCATAGGTGATGAAAAGACTTTGATAGCCAAGTTGGAAGCTTTCATGGAGCAAATGACTACAAGGTAACAAGCATTAGAGGAGAAGGTGGCGATGTTATCTCTTTCGGTCCAAAAGACAACAAAAGGGGATACAGAGAAAAATAGTGAGGAACGGGGCATCAATGAAGGCAAAAAATGGAATTTAGACTCGCAATAAGATGGGTACATGGTGCCACGATACTCTAAGATGGAATTTCTCACTTATGATGGTGTTAAGGATCCTTTAGGGTGACAAAAAAGATGAAAAAGTTTTTTTGGCAGTCAACGAACTAACTAAGAAGACAAAGTAGGCTTAGCTTCATTCCATCTCTTAGGAGACGTACAATTATGGTTTGATCAAATGGAAGAAGAGGAGACAAATCTTGATTGGGGGCGCTTCAAAAAGTATTGTCATGTAATGTTTGGGCCACCTATGCGTAATAACCCATTAAGGGAACTTGCCAACTTGAGACAAATTGGGACTGTAGAGGAATATCAACGCCAATTTCAATCACTATTTGCTAGAATTGCTGATCTTGAACCTCGACAACAAGTATACCTCTTTACTGCCAGGTTAGTAGAGGAACTTAGAATTGATAAGGTTTTATTAAGAGTTTTAGTTTACTTATTTTCTCTATTATATTAGGTTTTTATTTCCTTCATAAACTCTAAGTTAATAATTTTATTAGGACTCTCTCCTTTATTATTAACCGTCTATAAAAAGTTGCCAATATGAAATAAAGAGATAATCAATTATACTATAAAAAAGAAATGTTATTTTGAATGGGGTTTAGTCAAGGACAAATCTGCCTCTTTGAGTAACCATAGATCGAAGCAAGAATCTTACTCGTCTAAACCTGTGACTAGATTCTACACAAAGGCGCATAACACATTCATATCTTTTAGCTCAGCATTTGATGCTTCTTGAGAATCAACCACCCTTTCCAACCTGTTAATGTTGAAAGATTGTTGGAACAACTTTAATTCTTTTAAATCTCTTATCCCTGACCCAACGTTGTTTTCTACTACAAACTGAGGCAACATATGAAGAGTTTTTAGTTCCTTCATTCCCACTGTCATCTTTTCTAATGAGTTCACATTAGTGATATCCAGATATTGGAGGTTGGTTAGATTGTACATATTTGCAGGCCACTTCTTAAGATAGAAGCAAATTTTCAGAATTAATGCCTGTAAATTGCACTTATTGGTTGTTAATTCAGGCAAATTTCTAATTTTAGTAAATGAAAGGTTAAGATGCCTTAAAAGTTTCAGATCTCTAATTGATTCAGGAAGAAATCTAATGTAGTATCCACTGAGATATAACACCCTTAGGCATCTTAACTTAGAAAGCAGATCAAGAGCTTTAGTAGTTAGGTAGTACTCACCAAGACATGGAGCCTCTGTAATGGAAGATAAGTCCTTAAACTTCCAACATTGTATAGTTGTTCAATTCTTTCTTGATTGTCATACTTGCCATGAAAATAAGACAAGTGGCGAGCATTACTAGATTCCTTGGAATGCTTGCCATTGCACTACAATGTAAAACACAAATCTTCTGCAGCCCATTGCGCTAGAACAGTGATTAGATCATTCATAAAAAATCTTGATTTATCCTCAGTTGATTGTTGAAACAGTGACTTGCAACATAGCTCTCGAAAGTACTCGTGACCGAGATCCTTGCTTTATTAGTTCTCTTTTCCCTGCTCAATCAAACCTTCGACCATCCATAACAAGATCAGCTCTATCTTTTCAAATTCATACTTCTTCAATATAGAATAGGAGGCAAAGCACAGTTTTAAATGTGAAGGCAGATAATGGTAGCTCAATCTCAACACCGGGACGATATCAGCATCTTCCTCATCATGTAAACTCCATAGGTTTCCATTTAGTATATTCTCCCATTCATCTCTTTCTTCAAAATTCAGAAGGCCACCAATAACCATAGTTTCCAATGGTGAGCCTTACATTTCTTAATAACGTTTTAGTGAACCCGTCCAAATTTTGACTAGTGTCAAAATCTGTGTTTGGAAGTGCATAATCTACAAACAAAGACCAAAAATCATCATCTATTAGAGGATTCAGCTTCAAATATTTAGGGGCTCCCATTATCACACCAACATTTCAGTCTCGTGTAATCACAATGGCCTTATTTCCTGGTGCTCCAAACATAAATGCAAACTTCAGGCCTTTCCAATGATCAACAATATTTATTGCTTTGGGCATTTCCAAGAACAAGAAAAAATCTTTTTTGAGAGAACTCTTTTCTTAAAGTAAGTTGAGCATTGAGCTGATATTCCTTGAAATACCACTTTCGCATGTTCAATAGAGTTTCATTAGCTACATCAAGGTCATCATATGATTGATCAACCCAGACTTTTGGATCAAAACCTTTGCATGCCCCATCATTGTAAATAAGGTGAGTAAATGTTGTCTTGCCGACCCCATCCATCCCAACAATCGGTATTATAGAAAAATCGTCATCACTTGATCCGTCCCTTGTCATCAATTCAAGTATCTTCTTTTTATTTGTATCTTTACCATAAACACAAAGCTCTGTTGGGAAACATGAGTTTAATGGCTTTTTTTTTTCCTTAGAAGACATTCTTCCAAAAAGCTACTTTTCTAATTTGAGTTTAATACTGCGATTTGAGATGTATTGTAATTGAGTAGTGATGGAATCTATCCTGGACCCAGTACTAACATCAAATTAAACAACTATTGCATTCAAACAAGTGAAATGACTAGGGACTTGATCATGTACCATATTAGAGATAGCTTGACGTTGTGCCATCAGCTTGCACCTTAGATATTCAGTGGAAAATTCATCCACTGTATCTTCCATATCATAAAGCAAATATCTGAGATCAGACACCAAGTTTTTGACTGTTGCATCGGTTAGCTACTTTTGCTCTGCATCTTTTAGCACATCTTGAATGGTTAACAACATTTGTTGGGGTTTTGATAGCAGCAAAAGAAGAGAACAAGATATTGAGCAAAGCAGGAAGAAACAGAGAACAATTTACTTGCTCACAAACATACAACAAGGAGGCATTCAATAATTTACTTGCTCACAAATGTGCAGCAAACTCATTCAATATGATAACAGTACGTTTATAGTCAAAATACATCTCTAAATATTCAACTAACCCCACCAATCAGTATTGAGACTATTAAAACATTGCTTGTACACATGGGATAAGCTGACTTATCAACTCAATCATCACCTAAACCCATCAAAACATCAACAACTAAGTTCATTTTCAACCAAACTAAATTGCATTACAACTAAAACAAAAAATATATTACTGCAGCATGCAGAATTGCTACAACATGCATACAAGCTGTATGCACTCAACAAAATCATCATAGCAACATGCATTTTAACAAAAGCATAATAGTAGCATGGTTGGCCATTTTCCAACAACATTTTCCTCCACTTGTTCAGCTTTTCTTGGATGCCTCAATGGAATCTAAAGTCCATCAACTCACTAGATGCCAAACTGTTAAGCAGAAACTGAAGCAACCCTGTGAGAAAGGGTTCTCTTGCAACCATGTTTTCCTTGGATTAAATGAGATGAAAATGAAACTGCCATGCTATGATGCCTCTTTGAGAAGAAATGAGCTGGGGAGGTATAATAAAAATGAGAAGATTTATTTTTTTCTTCTTCTTGTTATTAGCTGGTTGAAGTTGGTGAAAGTCAAATTAATATATTGTAATCACAGGGTGCATTAAACAAAAGGAAAATGGCATCATCATCAACATATTAAACTCAACAAGTGTAACATAGTTTTGGGTGATCGAGACATCATCAATTTTTTTTGAAGTAAACATAAACATAGGTTTGAGGTGAATCAACTAAAATAACATGGATGCAAGAGGCAGTTTGATGAGTCACTAAACTAACTAAAATCATGACAAAGGCAAACGCACCTATCGAATAGTAGTTTAGCTATGGTGAGTTGGGAATATTATATCCATGAGGACTAAAAGTACTGGTAATTACTATATTTTATTATCTAGCCGATAAATTGAAGGAATTGTTTTTAATCTAAAATTAACTAAACTAATTACTAAGAACGTGACTGTAACGACCCAAATTTTAAGGTAATTGGAAAAGTGAGTTTTTGGATCTTCGATTCTGAAAATTAGATTCGTAAATATTTATTAGAAATATTTACGAAGTTAAGTGAGAGGTTAATTAGATGTGTTTAGCATGTGAAAATAGCTTAAAAATGGTCAAAAATCATGTTTTCCCACGGTCGTGTGTGCAAGTCAGATCTGCCCACGGCCTAGTCCCACAGCCATGGGAACCCCACGGGCTGGCCACACGGCCATGTCCCAGGCCACACAGGCGTGTGCCCCTATCTTCAAGGAAAATTTTCCAAAGTTGCCAGTTTAGTCCCGAACCACTTCTAAAACATGTATTGGGCCCCATAGGCCCATATTAGGGACTTTACGATGAAATTTGAAAAGAATTGATCTGAAATGCAAAATTTATGACTCAATTTTGTATAAATGTTACTGTATAAGTTTGGTAATGCCTCGTAACCCTATTCCGATGACGGATACGGGTTAGGGGTGTTACAGTGTTAGAGAGCAAATTGGGAAAATATTTGAAGAAAACCAATGAGATAGACAATACCCAGGAGAGAATCCACCTAGACTTCACTTATTATTCTGAATCTGAATTAAACGATTTATTTACTTGTGCCTTAATCAGTAGAAATCCCTAAATTATGCTAATATCTCTTTCGAGAGTAAGAACAACAGACTCTAGGTTGATTAATTGAAATCTCTTTCTAATTAAAACTTCTATTGTCGCATTAACTCGATCTATGGATTCCCCTATTAGATTTGACTTTAATCTGGTAAATTTAAGTCGTCCTATTTCTAGGATTGTATGCAACTCCACTCAATTATGCTAGATCTACTCTTAAATAAGAACTTTTGCTCCACTGAAATAAGCACATCACACCTGAATTAATATCCTGAAAGTATTAAAGCAAGAAATAAACATACATAATTGAGAACAAGAATCAAGTATTTATCATGTAATTCAAAAAATTAAATAATAAGATCCATCATAGGTTTCATCTTCCCTAGGTATTTAGGGAATTTAGTCCATAATCTGGGATGGAAACATTTCAAAATTAGAATAACAACAAGACATAAGAAACCTAATAAAACTTCAAAGGAAGTTTGAACGGAGATATTTAATCTTGAAGAAAATTTGCTTCTGACTTGATTCCGACAGTGTTTTTCGAGTAATTTCTTCGCTCTACTCTGTGTGTCTCTTTTAGTCCTTTTCTAATATGTATTTATAAACTTTAGAATGCTCAAAAACCCTAAAAATTGGGTTTTTTCGAGTAAAAGAGAAGTAGGGTTCGAAATCGACATGGGCTAGCACATGGGCGTGTGGCCAGCCCGTGTGGAAGTACCCAGGCCGTGTGGTTCTTGAAAATAACTCTTTTTGTCCGATTTTGGCCTGTTTTTCTCTCCTTTCACTTCCCTATGCTCACTTAAGTATAGAAACATAAATTTAAAGAATTAGGAGTGTAGTAGGCCAAATTTGCCCGGCCCAAATAAACCAAAAAAAAACATAAACATTGAATATAAATATTAACAGTCCAAAGTCCAAATGATTACAATAGTCCACAGGCCAATAACCAATCAAAGCCCAATTACAAGACCAAAACTTAAATCATATAACAGTCTATTAACAGGCTTTGACCCAAATTAAAACACTAATACCTAGACCCAATAACTAATGCGCCACAACCAAGAAACAGCCCCATACCTCCACTACCCGTACGCATGCCAACAAACTCTGTACCTGCAAGAAGGAAACAAAAACAGCAGCCAATGAAAACAAGTATATTGTATTTTTTCGGTTTATTTCCTTTTTCGGCTATAAAAGCTCAGCTTTTAATCTTTGTAAAAGGAGGGGGAAGAAGAGGACAGCAAGGAAATTTGTATTTTTTGATTTTCTTTTCTTCTCTCGGCTATAAAACTGAGGATAGTCAAATGTAAAGAGAAGGCCCACGGTATCTGTACACACGCACAAAGAATAGAGAAAAAGCAATTTAAGATTAGCAAAGGTGATTTCAAGCCTTCTTTTGTCCTCTCTTATGATTTCTTTTTTTTAGTTTATTTTTTTCATTTGGTTCGGATTTTTTTTAGTATGTGAGTCAATCCCAATGAAAGCCCGAATACTTCAGAAATACTGAGGTAAAGGCGAGGGAACAAATAGTGTTGAATCTTTGCTCTATGAACCTATCTTTGTTTTTTAAAAAAAATAATGTGAAATTTGAACTTTTTTTAAAAAAAAATAATAAAAAAGGAGGGAAGAAAATACTTACCAAATTTCTCTAGGCATGGTCGAACGCCTTCAACGAGGAAGATGGGTACTGTCTGCATGCTGTTGATCACCAAAACAATGGTGGTTCGGCTGCTAGCAAAAGAAACCCTAGAAATTTGCTTCCAAGGCTGTGATTTTCGGCTTAAAAATGGGGCTGCGTTTGAGATGGAAAATGGGGAAAGAAAGGTTTTAAATAACCTTTTAACAAAGTAGTGATGTTTACATAAATAAAGGCCCGCGTGTCAGCTCATTTGGCGGGCCCAATCTGCACATTATCACTCAAAAGTGGGGAATTTTCTTGGCGGGTCCTTTCCCTTGCGCACAACATTCAATTTGCGCCCAATTTGCCTACCTTATGTTTTAAAATTTGGCCTTCTAATTTGTGTTGTTTCATTTTGATCCGCGGTTCGTTGCAGCATTGTGTGGGCGCGAGATATTTACAATTCCAGTCCCCGCATATTTGTGCGCATAACACATTGACTCTATTTTGCAATTATTTATTTGTAAATTGTTTCTCCTGTTTTAACTTTATTTCAATTAAGTCTTATCCTCATTATTTTATTTACTGCACATAAAATTTCTTTTACATGCTAGAGTATTGATTGTGATATTTTGTTGCTTTGGGTAATTGAATTTCGTTTAAAAAAAAAACATTATAATGATCCTTTTATTTATTCTATTATTTTAATAATTGGTATGTATAATTTGTAATAAAATTTATTTTAGTTTATGTATACTTTGAATTTTATCTTATGTTATAATTTCTTTTGAATCTATTAACTTATTTTAATGTATATATTCTTTTTGTTATTTAAAGGGAAATCCACCTACTTTCTGTGTTGTTTAAATTATTATTAAGTACATACTTGGTTCTTTGACCTATACACATTATTAAAGCCATGCTTTTATACATATAGTTTTTTTTAAAAAGAAAAATATATATTTTATATAATTGTGTTTTTTAAATTTTATTATATATATAATTTATAATAAAATTAAGTTAATCTTGTTTTAATTAAACAATATTTTGACATATAATTATTTCTAACATTTCTTCACATGTATATAATCCATATTAAATTATTTTTACTATGGTACATGTTATTATTTTCATATAACTTTATGTAAATATTTTTCTATGTATGTATCCTCTTTCAAAGTTATTTATATGTATAATATATTTCTTTTAAGAACCCTATTTTAAATCGTATAATTTATTTATTGTATACACTCTCATATTATCCTTATGTATTATATTTTTTTTATATATGTTGTTACTTATATAACTTATATATTAACCTCGTTTCTTTCATACCTTATTAATTTCATTTTTTTAAAATAATTATACCTAATTTTACTTGTATATACATGTCTCATAAATTTATTTTGTATATTATTTTCATTCCTTCGTATTTAATACATTACTTAAGTTATCATGTGAATTATCAATTTTTAAATGAGTTGGTGTTTTAAATGTTTCCTATATAATTTGATTTGAACTTTGTATTTTATAATAACTATTTCAATAAACATGTATTCTAAGTTTTTATGCAAATTTGTCAACTTATATACGTATTACATGATTACTAATTCATCATTATGTTGAAAATGTCTTATGTTGGTTTCTAATTCCATTTTGTTTCATATATATATATATATATATATATATCTTTTTGTTTTGTGCATCATATTATTTTGTGGCATGTTATTGTGTGTATTGTTTTGGTTGTGTTGAATTGTTACATTATTTTTTTCGTCATTGTATTACGATATCAATTATTTCCTATGCATGATTGTAATCGGATTATATTTTTTGGTTAATTGTATTTAATTTTTAGTTCGCTAATTGATTGTATCTTATGCGTGCACATTATCCTCTATCATCATTTTCCATTTGGTTTATGAAATGTGGTTTTATAAAATTCAAATCTTTATGATCAATTTTGTCCTATTTCAAAACGCATTAAGACGCTTTAAGCTAGTTTTATGATTATTCATTCAAAAATTCTTCAAAACGAAGACGAGATTCGATGTTTGGCAATTCACGGAATCGTGCCCTAACGTGTTGGGTTGCAATTTCGCGTTTGCTCAAAATAATCGAATAGCACTTTGAAATTTCACTCACGTCTTTTAAAATTCTTCAAAACGAAGACAAGATTCGATACTTAGCAATTCGCGGAATCGTGCCCTAACGTGTTGGGTTGCAATTTCGCGTTTGCTTAAAGTAATCGAGTATCCTTTCAAAACTTCATTCATATCTTCTAAAAATTATTTAAAACGAAGGCAACATTCGGCATTTGACAATTCGAGAATCATGCCCTATCGTGCTGGGTTGTGATTTCTCGTTTGTTCAATGATTGAATATTCTTTTATATTCTCACTCATGTTTATAAAAAATACTTAAAAACGAAAACGATGTTCAACGTTTGGCAATTTGAGAATCGTGCCCTATCGTGCTGGGTTGCGCTTTTTCATTGGTTCAAAACAATTGAAGATCCCTTCGGAATTTCACACGTATTTTATAAGGAAAAGCAACGGTTAATGTTTGGAAATTCGAGGAATCGTACCTTACTGTACTGGGCTTCGATTTTTCGTTGGACTAAATAGTTGAGCATCCTTTTGTAATTCTCGAATTATAAACTTCCGGACATCGAAACAAGAAGATTTTGGCAACCAACTCGGGTTACTCAAACGTTATATAAAAAAAACCACATTTCAAAAACTTTTTAATTTTAGACATAAGGACAGTATTTAATCGATTTGGTACCAATTTTGGGCGTAGTGAGGGTGCTAACCCTTCCTCATACGTAACCGACTCCCGAGCCCATTTTCTCACACTTTCGTAGACCATAATCGGTGTTTTAGTAAACCGAAAATGTTTGATTAAAATAACCAAATTCTTAGGTGACCCGATCACACCAAAACAAAAGGATCGGTGGCGACTCCATGCATTTGTTTTTTCAAAGTCGATTCCCCTTTTTTATTAAATTTAAAATTTTTTAAATCGAAGGATGGTTTCGACAAGGAGCATCAAATTCACTAATTCACATAATAAAGCATCCAAAAACATGCCAAGCATGGGATTAAAACATGTTACTTTTATGGTTTATCAAATATCCTCACACTTAAGCTTTTGCTTGTCCTCAATAAAAATCCTCAACTTACAATTAAAATTAAACTTTCTCAACTCATAATTCTCATCAATAATGTTTTGTCATAATTCACAAATAATCATACATTAATAGTTCAACTAAAAGAGCACTAAAGAATGAAATAATCCAAGTCGAAAATTTTTAAAGCATTAAAATGTAGGTATTTCTCTTTATCTAAGTAATTACCTTTAATTCAAAATCGACAAGAATTGACATCCTTACTAAAGATTCACTCAAATCACTCAAAGTGTTTCAGGTTAAAAAATTAAGCACTCAAAAGTCAAATATGAAAATTTATTACCATAGCTTGCATGAAAATCAAATCTCCATCACTATAAAATGAGATGATACACAAATCAAAAAATCTTTAAGAGTTTGTAATGGGGCTTAGGTTAAAGGTGTGGAGAAAGGCTGAAAAATAGAGTTAGAATTGAGATTGAATTGATAAATTACCAAACTATAAAAAAAATGCTAAATTACAAATAATTACATCAATCAAAACTATTCAAGAATAACAAAAGCTTCTTCTCAAAATATGAATTTAACTATTCAAGCTCAATTAACAAAAAACTAAATAACTATATATGTATTTTTTTCTTTTTCTTCTTCTTTTTATTTGTTTTTTGAAGATTTATTTTCATATGTAAATAAGAAGAAATAATCCAGCAACTTAATTAAAAGGCTTAATCAGGCAATTAACCAAAACAAATCTCGATAAAAATGAATCAATAAAATGGGCAAAAATTCTCAATGAACAAAAAATGAGTTATGGGTTATCATTAATGGGTAAATCAAGAAACGGTGTGTTAGGCTTAAAGGGGCTCACTAAGGGTTAATTATGAAGGTAGTCTTTTTATGGGATAAGTGGGTTAAAATCTAAGTGCCTTTATCATCTCAGTATATCAAATCAAAGGTGTGGTCTCGACACGCATAATCGAAGCAAGTTCTAGAATAACAAATCAATATTGACATACACATAACCAATAATAAAATGAGTAAGAAAAGTGTATGCTCTAAAGGCTCAAAATCTCACAAAAAATTATGGTTTTTGATATCAATCTTGAAAATCTCAAACTTCAAGGTAATGCCTCAATTCAGGGAAACAACTTAAAATTTTTAATTCTGAAAATAGACTTATCATGCTTGGTTCTCTCATGTCTTAAAGTTTAAACAATCAATGCACAAATATTTATGAATTTAATCTAAAACATATCAATGATAATCACAAATCGATAAGAATTCATTCTAATAGTAATATGAGAAAATTACTTAAATACAAGATATAATTCAGGGATTTTCTAATAATCATATAAATAACCTCCCCACACTTAAGATGTACATTGTCCTCAATGTACAAACAAAAATAATCATAGTAGAAACAGAATATCATAAGAAAGGGAGAGAATTGAAACTACTTTAAATATTGGATGTAATCCCCAGAATAGTGAAAAGCAGAATTGTAGATAAATCTTAAATGTAGTGCATGATTCTGAGCAAACTATTAAGAAAATAAACACAAGTAGTGAAGGAGATTAAGGGATTATACTCGATTAGAAACAACTAGAAAAAAAATAGTTTAAAATATAAAAGCAAAAGAAGTCTAAGAAAATAACAATAAACATAAAAATAGAAATAAAACTAAAACTAAAAAAAATAAAAATAAATGAACTCAATGGTCCTCATCATCAGACACATCGGTGTCGTGAGTCATCGACGCTGAGGAGATATGGAAATGTTGACAGATCCTCTAAAATGTCGTGTCAAGACTCTCAAACCTTTGGGTGCAGTACTGCTCGAAGCGAGTGAGCCGCTTAGAGATTTCCTCTGAAGTAGGAGCAGTAGGAATAGGGCGGTGACTCGAAGGTGGATGCTATGGTGGGTCCTTGTGATGGAGAGGAACATCATCGGTGAAGTCCTCGGGTTCAGTCTGAGTGTTAGAATGAAACAATTAATACTAAGGGGGATCTACTCCACGACGCTGCTTGATCATCCTCACGTGTATCATGCTCGAGATTCCCTGTGGGGATATCTGGCTGACAAGTGTGAGTGTGGAGGATTGCTTTGGTGTGTCTAAGAGACCGAAGTGTTGAGCGAGGTGAGTCACATAAGGGCCTAAACAGATGGGGCCCTTCCTATAGCGATCAATCTAATGGCGAAAGGCTAGAGCGATGAGGTATGCCAAGTCAAAGATATGCTCGGTGGCCATGATCCATAGGAAATAGGCATCATGAGTACTAACGACTCTAGTGCTCTCCCTCCTACCAGTCAGAGTGTGAGCTAAAAGTTCATGAAGGTACAATAAAGTTGGGGGGAGAGAAGTCACCTTCGAGCGGCTCACGTCATATGGTGTTTGACTTACTGTAAGCTCAGTCCAACAACGAGATGGAGCATAATCGATGTGTCGATGTAGACATAGGAAGTTCTCGCATTCCTCGGTGTAAAGGCCCATAGCAGCGCCGAACTTGGGAACACTCATCTGACTCACCAAACCACTAAGTCGAAAAGTGATGGTGCCTGGCTCGTCATGAGTCGTCACGACCTGCTGTAGAAGAAATGCCGTGCAGAACTCCAAAGTAAGCTCCATATAGGTGGGCTTGATGATTGAGATGATCTGTCCCACGGAGTTGTGGTAATGAAGGTGCGGACCTACTCCAATGCGGCCCAATCGATACAGCGGCCTACACCGAGTGGGCGTACCCAAAGGAGCTGATATAAATCCTCCTAAAGGCCCGCTGAAAATCGTAGATAAGGGTGGCAGGCCTCGGCAGAAGCGCTCGAGGAGGAGGTCCCACCATAGGTCTTCCTCTTTTTCGAAACAAAGACGGCTTTGTTTTACCGCGTTTGTTCGTCATCGTGTACCTAACAAATAAAAGAGTTCAGTAATAAATAAATAATCACCGAATATGCAAAAAAAGCTGAGATTGCAAAATCCAAATAGTCTTAAATAGTAAATTACTCCTAAACAATGTGTCCGAATATCCAATCATGCAAAAACATAAGTGAAGCCATCATGAATCAAAGTGATGAAAATAAGGAATGAAATTACGAATTCTCAACCAAAAGACAAATTTGAATATTCTAAAAGTAGAAATACATAAATAAATAAGCAATTGTAATGCTAAGAACAAATAACAAATAACAATAAAAATAGTGGAAAATCAATTCAACTAAAGAATAGCAATAGCTCTTATAATAGTCTAAAGCAATAACAAGCTGAATTAGAAAAGAAGAATTTATTAATAATAATGATAATAAACAAGAAGGAAAATAATATAACAAAATAATAGAAAATGAACAAATAACTTATAAAAATACTAATAATAAAGAAATAAAATAATATAACTAATAATAACTATAATAGATAAGAATTAAATAAATAATTAATTAAATAAAGAAAAGGGAAGGGCAAAAGGGGAAACCAACTGAACAACGGACGGTGACTGGAGGTGTGGGGGCTGGTGTTGAAGGTAATTATGGTTGAAGGCCGAAGAGATGGTAAGGGTCTGATGCACGTATGTAGGGTGGTTTGAAAGGGAGGAAAAGGGAGGGGAAGAAAGGAGCTTAGTGGGGCGTGCGGCTGGGTGGTTGGCTATTGGAGTGGTGCGGTTCGACAGGGGTAAAGGAAATGGGAAAGGAAGGGGGTCGGGATTGATGGGGTGAGTGAGATATAAGGGAAAAGGGAGGGCAATTGGGGAAGGGAGAAGGAAAGGGATGAATGGGCCAAGGGAGGGAGGGACGAAAGGGCCAAGGGAGGGGCGACGGTTGACGCGATGAGGGAAATGAGTGGGGAGATCCAAAAAGGGGGCGCGAACATGGAAAGGGTGAAGAAGAGGTGGTCGTCGGAATGGCAAGAGAAGGGCTAACAATGGCTAGGGTAGGGTAGTTGGGAGGAAGAAGAAAAAAATGGAAAAATAAAATTTATGGTTTACGTTAAAGGGGTGACACGTTCATGTTTAGGCTAGTGTTAGGCCACACGACCGTGTCACAGGCCCATGTGGCTCTGTTTAGCCTGTGTACTATAAAATTTTTAACCCAATATTCACACAGCCTCAGACACGCTCGTGTGTCCAGGCCGTGTGGCACACATTGTCGTGTTGCACGGCCGTGTGCAATCTCTTTCGCTTCTCCCACGCCCATGTGACCTCCCAGACGCCTGTGTGGCTCAGTCGTATCTCGCACATGGCTGTATGCCTCGCTCGTGTAACTTTCTAACTTGTTTTAAAAAAGAAAATTTTAGCTCTAGGTTTCACATGGCCTAGGATATGCCTGTGTGTCCAGGCCGTGTGGTTTACACGGTCGTATCACACGTCCGTGTGGACAGTTTTAGGCCGTGTCTATGTTGATTTTTGGAAAAATTAAGTCCCAAGCTCCACACAGCCAATGACACGCCCGTGTTACCAAGCTGTTGATGTGATGTGCATGATAAGTTTTATATTTATGATTGATCGTACTTGAAAACTCATTATTATCACGATGAAGACAAGCACACCTATCGAACAATAGTATAGTTTATAGCAAGAACGGAATGTCGAACCCACAGGAACTAAAAGTACTAGTATTAACTTTCTTTTTATTATCTAGCCTAAAAATAAGATGATGTGGTTTATCTAAACTAATTAACTAAACTAAGAATGCACAAGAAGTAAATTGGGGAAAACTTTTGGGAAAACTGATTGATTTAGACAATACCCAAGGGAAATTCCACCTAGACTTCACTTGTTACTTGACTCTGAATTAGACAATTTATTCACTTGATTTGATCCGTAAAAATCCCTAATTTATATTATTATCTCTCTCGAGACTAACAACGTCTAACCGTAGGTTGATTAATTGAAATCTCTTTCTAATTAAAACCTCTAGTGTTGCATTAACTCGATCTATGGATTCCCTTATTAGGTTTGACCCTAATCCGGCAGATTTATGTCGCCTTATGTCTAGGGGTGCGATCAACTCCGCTTAATTATGCTAGATCTACTCTTAGACAGGGACTTTTGCTCCTCTGAATAAGCACATCAATACTTGAATCAATATCCTGGAATATTAAAGCAAGAATTAAGAACACATAATTAAGAACAAATCAAGTATTTATCATATAATTCAGAAAATAATAACAAGAGTCGTCTTAGGTTTCATCCCCCTTAAGTATTTAGGGGATTTAGTTCATATGTGTAAAAGAAAACATCTCAGAAGAATAATAACAAAACATTAAGAAAACCCAAAAAACCCCTGAAGGAAATTGAAGGGAGATCTTTAGTCTTGAAGGAGAATCCGGCTTCTAAGATGGATCAATCGGCTTTCTTTGAGTAATTCCTTGCCTCCTACTCCGTGTGTCTTTTCTAGGTACCTCTTGGGGTGTTTATAGAAAGCTTCAAAACCCTCAAGAGTGGCATTTTCCGAATAAGACTAGACTTGGGCTCGACAAGGACACACTCGTGTGACACGCCCCTGTGAGGTGGCTTAGGCCGTGTTGCAATCTGTTAAATAGACACGGGCATGTGAACTACTCGTGTGAGGAAGTCTAGGTCGTGTTGATTTCTCACGTTGACCCATTTTCTCCGTTTTTGGCCCGTTTCTCGCTCTTTTTACTTTCTTATGCTCATCTAAGTATAAAACATGAAATTAAAGGATTAGGAGCATCGAATTCCACAAATCTGATGATAATTTATCCAAAAATATGCTAAGCATGGGATACAAATATGTATAAATTACGACTTATCAAATACCCCCACTCTTAAGCGTTTGCTTGTCCTCAAGCAAAATCTTTAACTCACAATCAAAATAAATTCTTCTCAACTTATAATTCTCATCAATAGTATCTCAAAATAATTCATAAGTAATGATACATTGAAAATTCAACTCGAAGAACATCAAAGTTTCAAACATTCCAAGTTGAGCATTTTATCACGAAAACATAGGTGTCTCCCCTCATCTAAGTAATCACCTTTGATTCAAAATATCACAGAGTTTCACATCCTCACTAAAGATTCACTCAAATCGCTCAAGGTGTTTAAGGACAAGAAATTTAGCACTTAACAGTCAATATGAAAAGTTATTACCATAGGCTTACGTGAAAATTAAATCTCCACCACTATAAATTGAGATGATACATCAATTAAAAGGTCTTTAGAGGGTTGTAATGTGGCTTTGGTTAGGGGGTATGGTCACAAAATGAAAGAAAAGGTTAGAATCGAGATTGAATTGAAAAATTACCTAACTAGAAAAATACTAAAACTGATAAATTACATTCCTAATTAAAATATCCTATATTTGAGCTTTTCTTCGTGGAATATGGAATTAAATACTTAAGCTCAAAAACAAAAAAAAAATACTACTAATATGTATGTATGTTTTTTTTAAAACAAATAAAAAATAACATAGAACTTTACTAATTATGAAAAATAAAACATAGCTAAGCAACTTATTCAATTCAAATCTCGACAAAAATAGGGGTCAAATGAGGGGATTTCACCAATAATGGGTTATGGGTTAATATTAAGGGTAAATCAATGAATGGCTTGTTAGGCTCAAGGGGGTTCACTAAGGGTTAATTATGAAGGCAGACTTTTATGGAGTAAGTGAGTTAAACCTAAGTGCTTTTATCATCTCGACATATCAAATCAAATGGTGTGGTCTTGACATGCATAATCGAAGCAAGTTCTAGAATAACAAATCAATATTGACGCATTCATAACAACAATAAAGGTAAGCATGAAAGAAATAATATATGCTCTAAAGGCTCAAGATCTCACAAACATTATGGCTTTTTGATGTTAAACCAGTGACTTTCAACTCAAAATAATACCTAAACTTGGGGAAACAACCTAAAAATTTTAATTTTCAAAAATTTGAACTTATCATATTTGGTTCCCTAATGTCTTAAAGTTTAAACAATCAATGCAAATTTACTTATGATTTAATTCAAAACATATCGATAAAAATCATGGGTCAATCAAAATTTATTCTGATAATGATATGAGAAAATTATTTGAGACAAGATAAAAATTTAGGGGTTTTCTAGTAATGGTATAAATAACCTCCCCAGACTTAAGATGTACATTGTCTTTAATGTACAAAGATATATAATAGTGATATAAAGATAAAATCAAAAGAGAGGGAGAGAAGTGAAACTGCCCTGAAATTGTGGATGAAATCCCTGGATTAGTGAGAGCGAGAATTGAAGGAAAGGCATGATTCTGAAGGATAAATGAGAAGACACCACTGTTAAAGAGAATTAAGGGAATAATTCGAGAATAATCATAAAGATAAGCAGAGTTTAAAAATATAAACATGAGTCTTCAAAAATAAATAGAAGTAAAAGTAAAGATAAAAATAATATGAGTTTAAAAAGAGGCACAACCGTGTAGCTCAACACGAGTCTCACACGGTCGTGTCACATGCCTATGTGGCTCGCGTCCAGCCCGTGTTTTTCGTGAAATGAGAAGTCGTCACATGGCCTGAGGACATGTCCGTGTGTCTAAACAGTGTGATCATCGCATGACCATGCGCGATGTGGTTCGCTTCTCCAATGCCCGTGTAGATATGCGCACGCCTGTGTTCTTTTGACAGTCTCGACCACGGGTGGTGGGCACGAGTGTGTCGCACACCCGTGTTACTTTGGAAAGATTGTCCATGGCCATGTCTCATGGCCGTGGCAACGAATCGAATCTCATGTTTTTGGAAAAAAATTTCTCTATTTTCACACGATCGTATACGGGTAGCCGCACGGCCTAAAGCACGCCTGTGGGCTAGGCCGTTTTCATCCCTATCAAATGTCAAAATTTCCTGTAGCTAAACTATGAAAGAAAAATTAAACCCTATTTAGTGAGGCTAGTGCTTGGGTTGCCTCCCAAGAAGCGCTTATTTAGAGTCTAAGCTCGACTCTACCTTGTGGGTATATTTAGGGAAGTTCGTGGAACCGTAGCTCCTCTCTATCATCTTTAAAATTCTCACTGTTGTAAAGTTTAAGACAATGTCCATTTACCTTGAAAGTGCCTTGTGATGGGTGACTCACCTCTACTGTGCCATATGGAAAGACAGTTTGGACTATGAAAGGACCTGACCATCGTGATTTAAGCTTTCCAGGGAATAATTTGAGCCTTGAGTTATATAACAGGACAAGATCTCCAACTTCAAATTGCTTGCGTTGTCTTAAACGAGCGTCGTGGTGGCGCTTCATTGCTTCCTTGTAAAGGCGTGAATTTTCATATGCATTGGTTCACCATTCATCTAACTCGTTCAACTGCATCAACCTGTTCTCACCTGCAAGTTTGAGATCAAAGTTTAGAAATTTTATAGCCCAGAATGCCTTGTGTTCTAACTCAAATGGTAGATGATAACTTTTTCCATAAACAAGTCTGTAAGGTGATGTTCCTATGGGGGTCTTGAAAGCAGTTCTATAAGCCCATAAAGCATCATCTACTTTCATTTCCCAATCTTTCCTGTTTAATTCTACTATCTTTTCTAGGATACGTTTAAGCTCTAGGTTTGTTACTTCGACTTGGCCACTAATTTGAGGGTGGTAAGGGGTAGCTGTTCTGTGGTAAACTCCGTATTTCTTAAGGGTCTTGTCAAATTGGGCGTTACAAAAATAAGTACGCCTATCACTGATAAGTGCTCTAGGTGTTCCAAATCGAGAGAAAAGTTTGTTAAGGAATCGTACTACTACTCTAGCATCATTAGTAGGTAAAGCTTGGGCTTCAACCCATTTGGACATATAATCAACAGATACTAAGATGTATTTGTTCCCAAATGAACTAGGGAATGGACCCATGAAGTCGATACCCCAGACGTCAAATATTTCACATGAAAGCATATTTGTTTGAGGTATTTCATCACATTTGGAGATATTACCTGTCCGTTGGCATTTGTCATAAGAAGTAACATACCTATTGGTGTCTTTAAATAGAGTGGGCTAATAAAAACCTGATTCGAGTGTTTTATGTGCGGTCTTATTTCCACTGGAATGTCCTCCAGTTGGTCCTGGGTAGCAATGTTCCAAGATTTTCAATGCTTTTGACCTTGTAACCATCTCCTAATGAGTTGATCTGCACATATATGAAAAAGAAAAGGGTCTTCCCAAAAGTATTTTTTCACATCAGTAAAGAATCGCTTCTTTTGCTGATGTGTCAACTGATAAACCATAATTTATACAAATTTTTATCCCATGCTTAGCACATTTATGGATGATTTCTCCTTAGATTTGGTGAATTTGATGCTCCTAATCTTTTAATTTCATGTTTTATACTTAGGTGAGCATAGGAGAATAAAAAGAGCGAGAAACGGGCCGAAAACAGAGAAAATAGACCCACATGGGAAATCAACACGGCCTGGACTTCCTCACGCGGGTAAGCCACACGGTCGTGTCCATTTGGCAGGATCGAAGCACGACATACACGAGTAGACCACACGCCTGTGCTTATTTAACAGGCTTGACCACGGTCTGAAGTAATCGTACATGGGTGTGTCACACGGGCGTGTCCCTGTCGAGCCCAAGTATAGTCCTATTCAGAAAAGGCCACTTTTGAGGGCTCTTAGGCATTCTTAAGCCTATTTAAACACCTGAGGAGGTGCTTAGGAGGACATAGGGAGTAGGAGGTAAGGAATTACTCAAGGAAAGCCGATTGATCCATCTCAGAAGCCGGATTCATCATCAAGACTAAAAACCTCCTTTTAATTCCCTTAAGGAGTTTTGTGGTTTTCTTTATGTTTTGTTATCTTCATTATTTTGAGATGTTTTCTTTCATAAGTATGAACTAAAACCCCTAAATACCTAAGGGGAATGAAACCTAAGACAGATCTTGTTATTATTATCTGAATTGTATGATAAATATTTGACTTGTTCTTAATTATGTGTTCTTAATTCTTATTTT
The DNA here is from genome assembly GCF_007990345.1 of Gossypium hirsutum. Classification (NCBI taxonomy): domain Eukaryota; kingdom Viridiplantae; phylum Streptophyta; class Magnoliopsida; order Malvales; family Malvaceae; genus Gossypium; species Gossypium hirsutum. The sequence continues at coordinate 81,469,214 of NC_053428.1, read as the reverse complement.
AATATTCCAGGATATTGATTCAAGTTTATACGCTTATTCAGAGGAACGAAAGTCCCTGTCTAAGAGTAAATTTTCATAATTAAGCGGAGTTGATTGCACGCCTAGAGATAGGGTGACAATATTTTGCCGGATTAGGGTGAAACCTAATAAGGGAGTCCATAGATCGAGTTAATGCAACACTAAGGTGTTAATTAGAAAGAGATTTCAATTAATCAACCTAGGGTTAGACGTTATTAGTCTCGAGAGAGATAATAATATAACTTAGGGATTTCTACGGATCAAGTCAAATGAATAAATCGTTTGATTCAGAGTTAAATAACAAGTGAAGTCTAGGTGGATTTTTCCTTAGGTATTGTCTTCATCAATTGAGTTTTCCCAAAAGCTTTTCCCCAATTTTCTCTCTGTGCACCCTTAGTTTAATTAATTAGTTTAGATAAACAAGTCCCTTAATTTTTAGGCTAGATAATAAAAAGAAAGTAATTACTAATACTTTTGGTTCTTTTGGGTTCGACAATCCGATCTTGCTAAAGCTATACTATTGTTTGATAGGTACACTTGCCTTCATCGTGATAATAGTTAGTTTCAGGAATGATTAATTATAAATTTTTTAAAACCTGTCGCGAATATCATGTATCAAGTTTTTGGCACTGTTGCTGGGGAACTGAGATATTAAGAACACTCGATTTTTATTACTTTAGCCATTTTAATTTTATTACAATTTAAATTTTTATTTTCTTTTCTAATTTCTCGTTTATTTTCTTCTGACAGGTTTTTCTAGTTTATGACCAGAAGAAACCTGTCAGGACCATTACTTTACAACAGTGAGATCGATCGCACAGATCATAGAAACTGAAGAGAAATAAGGAGAAGCTTAAGATACACAGAGGAAGAGCAAGAGGGCGATACTTCAACCACAACTGAGGAGATGGCTGAAAATCAGGAAAATCTGCTACCTCCTGCAATTGCTAATCAGAATCTTGCTCCGCGTATTATGTATGATTATGCTAAACCTTCTTTAACAGGAACTGAATCAAGCATAGTTAGGCCTGCTGTCCCTGCAAATAATTTTGAATTGAAACCTAACACAATTCAAATGATACAACAATTTGTTCAGTTTGATGGTTTGTAGGACGAGGATCCCAACGCTCACTTGGCAAATTTTCTGGAACTTTGTGACACTTTTAAAATTAATAGAATTTTTTGATGATGCCATTTGCATTCGGTTATTCCTTTTTTCATTGAGGAACAAAGCTAAACAGTGGTTGAACTAGTTACCACGAGGGTCAATCACTACTTGGGAACAAATGATCGAAAAGTTTTTATTAAAATATTTTTCGCCGGATAAAATAGCTAAATTACGTAATGATATCTCTTCTTTTGTGTAGATGGATTTAAAAACACTCTACGATGCATGAGAGAGATACAAGGATCTGTTGAGAAGGTGCCCTCACCATGGGTTACCACTCTGGCAACAGGTTTAAATGTTTCACAATGGCCTGAATCTTTCGACTAGACAGATGATTGACGCAGCTGCTGGTGGAACTATCAATAATAAGACACCTGAGGATGCTTATGAATTTATAGAAGAGATGTCACTAAATAATTATCAGTGGCAAGTCATGAGGACAAAGCCAACGAAAACAGCCGGCGTTTTTAACGTCGATTCAGTCACCATGCTCTCTAATCAGGTAGAACTTTTGAATAGAAAAATTGACGGTTTTCTTGGTTCTTCACAGGTTCACCCAGTAATGCAGTGCGAAGCAAGTGGAGGTGGATCAAGCAATTCAGAATACCCACCCTATGGCCACAACATGGAGAACGAGCTGTTAAATTACATGGGTAATAATCCTCGATCTCAAAATAATCCTTATAGTAACACTTACAATGCAGGTTGGAGGAACCACCCAAATTTTTCATAGGGAGGCCAAGGAAATCAGAGACCACCACCACTTCCAGGCTTCCAACAAACACCTTACCAACAAGAGAAAAAGCCGAACCTTGAGGAGATGCTAACAAAATTCATCTTGGTGTTAGAAACTCGTTTTTAGAATACCAAGCAGCACTTAAGAATCAACAAGCGTCAATCTAAGGGCTCGAAACTCAGATAGGATAGCGTGCCAAATTAATATTTGAATGACCACAAGGTAGCCTGCCGAGTAACACTGAATCTAACCTAAGGGAATAACTCAACGTAATTACCATCCAAGACAAGGAAGGGTTAGTGGAACCTGAACCAAAATCGAGGCAAGGAATTGTGGTAAGTAAAAGCAGAGCAGAGAAAGACCACAGTGAACAAACACTGGTAAGTAAAGCGTACAAACCTCGTTTGCCATACCCCAATGTGATAAGGAAAGACCACACAGATGAACAATTCGGTAAATTTCTTAAATTATTAAAAAAATTACATATTAACTTACCGTTTATTGAAGCTCTTTTGCAGATGCCAAACACAGTTAAATTCTTAAAGGAGTTTTTAACAAATAAGCGGAAGTTGGATGAGGCGTCGCATGTAGAGCTAAATGCGGTTTGCTCAGCCATACTACAGAATAAGCTGGCCAACAAATTAAAAGATCCAGGGAGTTTTACGATTCCCTGTTTAATTGGTAGCTTAGATGTTAATAATGCTTTGGCTGATTTAGGGGCTAGTATCAATGTCATGCCTTACAAAATGTTTTAGAAACTAGGTCTTGGGAAACCCAAACAAACTAGGATGAGTATTCAATTAGCCGATAAAAAAATCAGATTTCCTAGGGGTATTATTGAAGATGTACTCATTAAAATTGACAAAATTATATTCCTAGTTAATTTCGTTGCTCTAGACATAAAGGAGGATTGCAACGTTCCTTTAATTTTAGGGAGGCCCTTTTTAGCAACTGCTAGAACAATAATTGATGTTGGCACAGGTGAACTCACACTTCGTGTGGGAGACGAAACAATCACCCTTCAAGCTCGTAATTCGAGTAACTCATCAAAAATTGAAGGTGGTTGTATAAATCATTCTACTAAAACTGATCATGTGGTGTAACCTACTTTGCAGAAAATAGGTTTGAAGAACATACAGAGCCATGTTCAAGTAACAACAAAGGACCTATCTATGAAGAACGAAGTCTACAAATCAAGGAGTTTGATGAATGGCGGACACATAAACTGAGAACACACGATAAACCAAAACCATGCCATGACAAGCTAAATTTTTCCCCAAATCAACTTAAGGTTGGAGATAAAGTGCTATTAGACGTAGCAGACCCTCGTATTACCACTTCTGAATCGAATGAAGAAATCCCTCTTACCGTACTTAGCATTTTTCCATACGGTACAGTCGAGGCAATTCATCCCAAATTTGGCACGTTCAAGGTAAATAGTACTCGGCTTAAATCTTATGTTGATAAAATTGATAGTAGGGATAAGGAATGTAAACTCCTTGAACCATCATGACCATGCAACAAGAGAGGTAAGTCGAGCTTAGACTATAAATAAGCACTTCTCGGGAGGTAACCCGAGCACTAATAATATTGATTTCTTTAAAATTTTAGTTTTTAACATCTAATCACTAGCTGAGTCCTTGAAACACAGGTTTTCTAATCCACACGGCCAGGCACACGGGCGTGCCTTCGGCCGTGGTCACACTACGGGTGGAGACACGACCGTACGGTACAACCATGTGGAAACAGGGCAAAATCTTTCCCCAACACGAGATGCGATAAGTTGCCACGACTGTGCAACGTGGTCGTGGGCGAGTCTGTCAAAACAACGCCGGCGTGCGACACGCCCGTGTCTATAAATTGTGGTTGAGACTGAGAATTTAGCACGGGCATGCGACACGCCCGTGCCCACCACCCGTGCTCAAGACTGATAAAGCAACACGGGCGTGCACATGTAAACAAGGGTGTGGGAGAAGCGAACGAAGTAGAACATGGCCGTGCGACACTGCTGTGTGCATTGACACGCCCAAAGGACATGGGTGTGGGACGAATTCCAGACGCGCCCAATTTGAAAATCATGATAAACACGGGCTGAAATAAGGGCGCACGGGTGTGCCCCACGATCGTGTGCCCCAAAATCTATATAAATCCCTCACTATTCATCATCCCCTTCCCAAAAATCCCTAACCCTAGCTGTTGCAACTCTTGCCCACGCCCTCCTTACCAGGCCCGTGCGCTGACCCAAGCTCTTCCGTCTTGCATTTGTGTACTCTTTTCTCTCTATTCTCTTCAAATCTTTTACTTATTTCATGATTTTTTTGTTTTATTTAAGTATTTTGGGTAAATATTTATGGTTATAATGATAGTAATACTTATGCTCTTTGTTAGAAATTTTCCATTTTAGTCAATGCATTATGCTACATTCATCCATTTTTCTTGTTTACATGGATTTCAGGCTTACCCACACCATATTTCATATTATCAAACCCACATGTATTCATTCACTAGATATTCCATTTAGCACTATTCCCATGTTCCTATTGTTAATAATGATTTCCATTAGGATTTAGTTACTTTTCATCTTACCTGTTACCTGTGATGCCCAAGAAGTATTCTTCTTTAATGTTAACATACTTGCATACCTCTCCATGCCATTCTTGGGGAGTATTGTTTTAACTTTGACTTTTCATTGCAGGTATACCATGTCAACCTCACGTGGCAAAAAGACCGCCATCCCTGCTTCGAAGAAGAGGAAAGGAGCAACGTCATCCTCGGGTCCTACCGCAGAGATCAAGCACCCCTTTATTCAGTTTCTCTTAGGACCCCAGAAAGAAATCTTTCAGATGCTTCGGGCCTGACCCTTAGGTGCAGGCCGCTGCATTGACTGGGCCGCACTTTAACAAGTCCAACTGGCTGACACGGTCAGAGCCTTTCTGTCAATTGATCCATGGGAGCTCTTCTTTGGGATCATCGAGTCGATTTACCTTGAGCTCACACTGGAACTCTGTTCAACTTTTCACTTCCAAACCGTTATGACAGAGTTCGATGATCCTGGAATGGTCTAGTTCCACCTTGGTGGTTTAGTGCGCCAGTTGAGCGTACCGGAGTTCGAAATTACGCTAGGGCTATATACAGAAGAGTTCATGGATGACAACGAACTCGACACCCTTCATCGTCACATCTACTATTCACCGTCCAAATGCTAGAATGACCTCGTCATTGCCTTGGCCACCTACGACCGTAGCCGCTTCAAGGCATCGGCTCTCCCTCCATCCTTGAAGTACCTATACGCCCTCTTGGCCCGCACTCTGATAGAGAGGAGAGAGAGCACCAGTGTCGTCAACACTTACATCGCCTACTTTCAATGGAGTATGGCGAATAGGCATATCTTCGACCTCGCCTATTTCATTGCCGTCGCTATTCGCCATCAAACGGAGCGGCATAGAAAGGGAGTCATTTCTATTGGCCCCTATGTGACTCGATTGGCTCGACACTTCGGGCTCCTCAACACAGCGGCACAATCATCCTCCTTCACTCTCATCGGCCAGATGTCCCCACAAGGCATCTCGAGCATGCTACATATGAGGATGATCAAAAAACGATGTGGAACTTACCCTCCTAAGTACCGCCTCGTCCAGTGCACCGAGGAGGAGGACCCAGAGGACATTACTGATGATGTCCCTCTATGTCATGAGGACCCACCATCTCAGCCACCACCCATCCATCGTCCAGTTCATGCGGCGGCTTCATACTCTGACGTCTCTAAGCGCCTTACTCGATTTGAGCAGTAGTATTTTCAACGCTTTGATCACATTGATGCTACTCTTCATCAGATTTGTCAGCACCTTCACATCTCATTGCGACCACTACCTCGCGACCTATCCATCGATGACGATGTTTAAGAACTTTTTATTTATTTATCATTTTTATTTGTACTTTTATCTTTATTTGTCTTCTTTAAGTATTTTTTATTTTATTTTCCTTAATATTATTTCATTTTTAGATTTTGTAATTTTTATTAAATAATTTATGGTTTCGGCTATTCCTTTATGAGTAATTATGCCTCTTTATATTTCCTAAAGAGTTCTTGATGTTATCACAGTTATAAAGAGCTCCAAAGCTCAACATTACCTAGGAACTTGAACCTCCACTAGCAAAGGTTCTCCACGACTGCCATGTCTTGCTCGACCCTGACCATAGCTACTACCAGATATAATATTCTTTTGGCACAAGACTTATGGCCTAATGAACCTCTACCACCACCGGAGTATCTCCTCCACTCTTATCAGGGCACTTGGTCGATTATTCCCCATAACTCCAATTCAAGGAATCCATTCATCATTGAAGAAGTTTCACTTCTCTCCCTATCTTATGATCTTATATCTATACCGTCATAAATCTAACTTTGTACATTGAGGCCAATGTACATCTTAAGTGTGGGGGGTCTTTTATATCATTATCAGAAAAATCCCTGAATTTTGTCTTATTCTCATTTGATCTTCTCATATCATTATTAGAATGAATTTTGATTGATTTATGATTTTCTATTAATATGTCTTGAATTAAAACATAGACATTTATGCATTGACTATTCAAACTTTAAGTAATTGGAGAATCAAACATGATAAAGTTGATTTTTGAGAATTAAAATTTTTTAGGTTGTTTCCCCAAGTTTAGGTATTATCTTGAGTTGAAATTCACAGGTTTAAACATAAAAAAAAGCCATAATTTTTGTGAGATCTTGAGCCTTTAGAGCATCTATTATTTCTTTCATGCTTACTTTTATTGTTGCTTTGAGTGCGTCAATATTGAATTGTCATTCTAGAACTTTCTTGATTATGCATGTCAAGACCACACCATTTGATTTGATATGTCGAGATGATAAAGGCACTTAGGTTTAACCCACTCACTCCATAAAAGCCTACCTTCACAATTAACCCTTAGTGAACCCCGTTGAGCCTAACAACCCAATCATTGATTTACCCTCAACATTAACCCTTAACCCATTATTTTTGAAATCCCCTAAATTAATTTGATCCCTATTTTTGTTAAGATTTGATTTGAATAAATTGCTTAGCTATGTTTTATTTTTAATAGATAGCCTATGTTATTTGACTTATTCTTAAAAAAAAATACAATACATACATATATTTTAGTAGTTATTCATCATTTTTTGAGCTTAAGTGTTAATTGAAGCTCACTTGTATTCAATTAATGATTAGTTATTTCTCTAGTTAGGTTACTTTTCAATTCAATCTCGATTCTAACCTTTTCTTTCAGCTTGTTACCACACCCCCTAACCAAAGCCACGTTACAACCCTCTAAAGACCTTTTGATTGACGTATCATCTCAATTTATAGTGGTGGAGATTTGATTTTCATGCAAGCCTATGGTAATAACGTTTCATATTGACTAATGAGTGCTTCATTTATTTTCCTTAAACACCTCGAGTGATTTGAGTGAATCTTTAGTGAGGATGTTAAACTTTGTGATATTTTGAATCAAAGGTAATCGCTTAAATGAGGGGAGACACCTATGCTTTCATGATAAAATGCTCAACTTGGAATGTTTGAAACTTTGATGTTCTTCTAGTTGAATCTCAATGTATGATTACTTATGGTTTATTTTGAGATATTATTGATAGGGATTATAAGTTGAGAAGAATTTATTTTGATTGTGAGTTGAGGACTTTGCTTGAGGACAAGCAAATGCTTAAGTGTGGGTGTATTTGATAAACCGTAATTTAGACATATTTTTATCCCATGCTTAGCACATTTATGGATTATTTCTCCTTAGATTTGGTGATTTTGATGCTCCTAATGCTTCAATTTCATGTTTTATACTTAGGTGAGAAAAGGAGAATAAAAAGAGCGAGAAATGGGCCGAAAACGGAGAAAATAGACCTACATGGGAAATCAACACGGCCTGGATTTCCTCACATGGGTAAGCCACACGATCGTGTCCATTTGGAAGGATCGAAGCACGACTTACACGGATAGACCACACGCCCGTGCCTATTTAACAGCCTTGACCACGATCTGAAGTGATCGCACACGGTCGTGTCCCTGTTGAGCCCAAGTATAGTCTTATTCGGAAAAGGCCACTTTTGAGGACTTTTAGGCATTCTTAAGCCTATTTAAAAACCTAAGGAGGTAATTAGGAGGACACAGGGAGTAGGAGGTAATGAATTACTCGAGGAAATCCAATTGGTCAATCTCAGAAGCCGGATTCATCATCAAGACTAAAGACCCCCCTTCAATTTCCTTCAGAAGTTTTGGGTTTTCTTTATGTTTTGTCATCTTCATTCTTTTGAGATGTTTTCTTTCATAAGTATGAACTAAAACCCCTAAATACCTAAGGGGAATGAAACCTAAGACGGATCTTGTTATTATTATCTGAATTGTAAAATAAATATTTGACTTGTTCGTAATTATGTGTTCTTAATTCTTGTTTTAATATTCTAGGATATTGATTCAAGTTTATGCGCTTACTCAGAGGAGGAAAAGTCCCTGTTTAAGAGCAAATTTGTCATAATTAAGCGGAGTTGATTGCACCCCTAGAGATAGGGTGACAATATTTTGCCGGATTAGGGTGAAACCTAATAAGGGTGTCCATAGATCGAGTTAATGCAACACTAGGGTGTTAATTAGAAAGAGATTTCAATTAATCAACCTAGGGTTAGACGTGATTAGTCTCGAGAGAGATAATAATATAACTTAGGGATTTCTACGGATCAAGTCAAATGAATAAATCATTTGATTCAGAGTCAAATAACAAGTGAAGTCTAGGTGGATTTTTCCTTGGGTATTGTCTTCATCAATTGAGTTTTCCAAAAAGCTTTGCCCAATTTTCTCTATGTGCACCCTTTGTTTAATTAATTAGTTTAGATAAACAAATCCCTTAATTTTTAGGCTAGATAATAAAAAGAAAGTAATTACTAGTACTCTTGGTTCCTTTGGGTACGACAATCAAGTCTTACTAAAGCTATACTATTGTTCGATAGGTACACTTGCCTTCATCATGATAATAGTTAGTTTCAAGAACGATTAATTATAAATTTTTTAAAACATGTCGTGAATATCACGTATCATTAACCCTTATGAGATAACGTTAGAGGCTAAAAAATTCGCGATGTCCGCAATCCAAGGTACCTTGGAATCAGATATAGCAAAAAATTGTTCTTTAGGGAACGAATCATTTATTTCAACTTCATCTAGCTCTTTGGTACTTGAATTTTCAAGCCTGGAAAGATGATCAGCTGCGAGGTTTTCAGCTCCTTTCTTATCCTGATCTCCAAGTCAAATTCCTGCAATAATAGAATCCATCGAATGAGTCGAAGTTTTGCATCAGTCTTAGTTAGAAGGTAGCGAAGAGCAGAATGGTCAGTATAAATGACAACTCTGGACAATATTAGATATGACCTAAATTTATCGAATGCAAAAACCACAGTTAGCAGCTCTTTCTCCGTCGTGGTGTAGTTTTCTTGTGCGGCAGTCAAAGTTTTACTAGCATAAAAGATAGGTTGAAAATGCTTGTCTCTTCGCTGTCCCAAAACTGCACCTACTGTAAAATCACTCGCATCGCACATTAGTTCGAAAGGTAAGTTCCAATCAGGTGCGATTATAATTGGAGCATTAATCAATTTATTGTTTAGAGTATTAAACGCTTCTAAACATTCCTGAAATTAAAGAACACATCTTTTTCTAGTAATTTAGCCAAAGGCTTAGCTATTTTAGAAAAGATTTTAATAAATCTTCTATAAAACCCAGCATATCCTAAAAAGCTTCTAATAACCTTAACTAAACTAGGGGAAGGTAGTTTTTCAATGATCTCAATTTTAGATTTATCAACCTCAATCCCTTTACTAGAAATTTTATCTCCTAACAAAATACCTTCTTGAACCATAAAGTGACATTTTTCCAAATTAAGTTTAAGGTTCGTTTCCTCATATCTTATTAAATCTCGTTTTAAATTTTTAAGGCAAAGATGGAAAGAGTTACCGAATACCGAGAAATCATCCATAAATACCTCTATGATGTCTTCTACGAGTTCGTAAAAAATGGCCATCATTCAGCGTTGAAAAGTTGCAGGAGCATTATATAATCCAAAAGGCATTCTACGATAAGCAAACATACCGTATAGGCATGTAAATGTCATCTTTTCTTGATCTTTAAGAGCTATTGGGATTTGAAAATAACCAGAGAGTCCATCTAGAAAGCAGTAGTACATATGCCCCGATAATCTTTCCAACATTTGGTCAATGAATAGAAGGGGGAAATGATCTTTCCTTGTGGCATCATTCAGCTACCTATAGTCAATGCAAACTCTCCAATCTGTGACTGTTCTTGTTGGAATTAATTCATTCTTCTCATTGGTTACAACAATCATGCCTCCTTTATTAGGAACAACCTGTACTGGACTTACCCAAGAATTGTTAGAAATAGGATAAATAATTCCAGCATCTAGGAGTTTAATTACCTCAGTTTTAACAACTTCCTTCATGTTAGGGTTCAGTCGTCTTTGAGATTGCACGCATGGCCTATATTCATCTTCCATTAAAATTTTGTGGGTGCAAAAAGAAGGGTTGATCCCTTTAATGTCAGAAATTTTCCTAGCTATGGCCCTTTTATGCTCTCTTAATACTTGGAGTAATTCTTGTTTCTCCTTGGGTTGCAATTTAGAAGCAATAGTCACTAGTAGTGTAGAATTATTTCCAAGGAATGCATATTCCAAGTGATTTGGCAATTGTTTAAGTTCCAGTTTGGGAGGTTCTTCAATAGAGGGTTTTTGCTTAAGTTCGTTGTTTACCTTAATACCCTCATATTCTGCTTGTCTTGGGAAGTGTTCATTGGAATCATCATCTACCTCCTCTCATTGGGCAAGGTACAGTTCCAACATGTCCTTATGTATGATTTCCTGAAAAGAATCTTGAGTAGCATGATCAATAGAGTCAATAAAATAACATGAGTCATCCTGTTCCCTAGAAAATCTCATGGCATCATAAATTTTAAAAATAATCTCTTCGTCACCTACTCTAAGTACTAATTTACCATCACCCACATCAATAACAGCCCTAGCCATGGCTAAAAATGGACGCCCTAAAATTAAAGGCACTTCAACATCTTCATCCATGTCAAGTACAACGAAATCAACAGGGAATATAAATTTATCTACTTTTACAAATACGTCTTCTATAATACCCCTAGGATATTTAACAGATCTATCGGCTAGTTGAATATCATCTTAGTGGGTTTAGGTTCCCTAAGACCAAGTTGTTTAAACATTTTATATGGCATCAAATTAATGCTAGCGCCTAAATCAGCTAGTGCCTTATCAACATTCAAACTACCAATTAAGCAGGGAATAGTAAAACTTCTTAGATCTTTCAGTTTGGTTGGAAGTTTATTTTGGAGTATGGCCGAGCACTCCTCGTTAAGTTCCACTGTAGATAAGTCTTCAAACTTCCTTTTATTTGTTAGAAGCTCCTTTAAAATTCTGCATATGTAGGCATCTGCAATATAGCTTCAACAAAAGGTAAGTTGATATGCAGTTGTTTAAAAAGTTCAAGAAATTTACCGAATTATGCATCCATGCGGTCTTTCTTTAACTTTGCTGGATATGGGATTGGCAATTTATATTCCTTTGGCATTGGATTGCCATTGTTTTTGGGTTTTACCTCCTCTCTTTCGGTTCTGTCAGCTTCTTATGGTGGCTTCTTTTCAGATTCAGCTAACACTTTCCCACTCCTAAGTGTAACTATTTTCACATGCTCTTTTGGGTTGGGTTTGGTGTTACTTGGAAAGCTACCTTGTGGTCATTCAAAAGTCAATTTGGCAAGTTGGCCTATCTGAGTTTCGAGCCCTTGGATCGACGCTTGTTGATTCTTAAGTGTTGGTTTGGTATTCTGAAAACGAGTCTTTGACACCGAGATAAATTTCGTTAGCATCTCCTCAAGGTTCAGCTTCTTTTCCTACTGGTAAGGTGGTTGTTGAAAACCTGGGGGATGTTGTGGCCTTTGATTTCCTTGACCACCCCATGAGAAATTGGGATGGTTCCTCCAACCTGCATTATAAGTGTTACTTTATGAGTTATTTTGAGGTCTAGAATTATTGTTACCCATATATTGAACTTGTTCCTCCTCGATGCTAGGGTTGAAGGATTGATATTCTGTGTGTATTCCTCCTCCATTTGAATCGCACCTCATCACGGGATGTACCTGAGTAGAACCACACAAACCGTCAATCTTTTTATTTAAAAGTTCTACCTGGTTAGATAGCATAGTAATTGCATCGAGGTTGAAAACACCGGCTGCTTTTGTCGGCATTGTTCTCATGACTTGCCACTGATAGTTATTCAGTGACATCTCTTCAATAAATTTGTAAGCCTCTTCAGGTGTTTTGTTATTCAAAGTTCCACTGGCGGCTGCGTCGATAAGTTGCCTTGTTGAGGGGTTCACACCGTTGTAAGCACCTTTTAACACCCTGATTTTGGGCCTAGCCAGAATAGTGGTTTCGGGACCACAAATCTGACGATGAAAATTTTTTTTTTATTATATTTTTATGGTCTACGATTTCACGGAGTAATTTCGTGAAAATTTCGTTCGAAAATTTTGACGTTCGGGCACTTAATTTAGTCAAAAGGACTAAATCGTAAAAAGTGCAAAAATTGAGTTCTACATACTAGAGGTGTCCAATTGTTATGAAATTTTAAATTGAGGGTCCTTAAATGGTAATTAGACCATTGGTTAATTGCTGGACAAAAATAGACATGAAATGGGTGTAATAAAATATTTTTAAGTTATGGGTATTTTGGTAAACTAATAATTAAAAGAATTAAAAAGGGAAATAAGCCCAATTAGCTATCATCTTCTTTATTCAACCGTTTCTACCAGCATCAGCCATGGCTAAGATTTGTTCAAACTCCCAAGCTCGATTAGCAAGGAAAAATCAAAATTCGGGCTAAAATCGAAAAATATCAGGTTGTGGAAAAAATGGTAAAAATGGCCATTTTCGCATACGAGGTAAGTTTATATGATTTTTAATAATGCAATGTGTAATTTAATGTTATTGCCTTGATATTAAATGAGATGTAAGTTCATGTGTAAATGTTGGTAACATAATTGTCATTTTAAGTAATTTAATGTTATTTATATGATATGATGCTTATTATCATGAAATATTATGCTTTGTGGATTATTATTTAGTAATATGCAAATTATGTTAGCTACTTGGTAAATATGAAATGCTACCAAGTATCGGTTCCAATATTCCGTGGAAGACGACAAAGATGTGTGATCGAGGAAAATCCCGTTTGAACCTTAGGAATAGATTAGGATACAAGTGACATGTCACTAGGATATTTGAGTTCTGAACTCGTTGAGTTGAGTCTGAGTTCGTGAGATGTAACTAGGCATCCGAACTCGTTGAGTTTAATCTGAGTTCACTTATGGATGCGCACACCGGAGCTCGTTGAGTTGAGTCCGAGTTCACTTATGGGTGGGTTACATGGTAGCTTGGCTACACATATATTTTGCAGGCTATTGAGTTTGTCTAGCTGTGGGCATGACACTTATGAGCATGCATTCCATGTATCTGATTATATTCCGAGTGTTCAACGGGTAATTTGGCAAAGTATTCATCGATGATCCTAATGAGATAAGCCATTGGTGAGCATGTCTTTCAGTTATGTTACAAGTTGTACAAGTATGTACACTAAACTTATGTGTGATGCCTTGACATGTGATGATCTATGATGTATATAGTATTTGGTGAATATTATGAAAATGACATGATTTGGAATAAGTCCTTGATGTTGGAAAATTTGGACATCACATATATAATAAGGATAATTACATGTTATTATTTACTATCATGATAGGTTAGCCCAAATTAAAAGTGATCTAATTTGGTTAGAATTTTATTGGGCTTTTAATTATTAAATAAAGTATGGGTCAAATATGTGTAGATACTCTTCTAATCAAATTCTAATTAATGATGGGCTAATTAGAATTTGATTAGAACTAATATGCTAAGGTTATAAATATTAGGGTTATGGTCCCCAAATTATACACAAGATATCTTTTCTAATATCCCATCATTAGGAAAGAGAGAGCAGATATTCTCTGAGTTTCTTGTGTGCTAATTTGGAAGATCAAATCTCCAAGTTCTAGAAAGTTTCAAGGAATCCATGGATTCAGGTACGCTTCTGCATCTAGTTTTGTTCTTGATTTATTCTTAATGATTTGACATGACAGATCCTGGTTTATTAAGTTATATTGTAGATTTATTTTATAAATTCTAACACTTGATACTTGATGACATTGAGATTATGGATTTATGCTTATGAATCATAATTATGTGTTCTTACCATTATGAATAAAATGATATTGTATGGATTTGGTGAATAATAGTAATGAATGAGTAAATTTAACCTTGGCAGTTTTGGGTTACTGCAGTGGTGCAACTTTGGAAATTCACCATAAATTGTGGAAATTGAATTGTGGGCTGAATAAATACGAGATTAAAGCCTAATGAGTCTAATTTCACATAGAAGAAACGGTATATGCAATTGAAATTTATATTATGAGATATTTAAATTTTTGTGAGACAGAGTCTGAATGACTTCGTGATCCCCTGTTTCAATTTGAGAAAATCAATAAAAATTGTATAAAAATAATTATGGGTTTTAATTTATATTATTAAAATAATTAATGAGTCTATTATCTAGAAAGATAGATGAGAGCATTATCCAAATTCTGTACTATGAGAAAAATAAGTTTTAGTGAAGAGAGGTCAGAACTGTTGGACAGCAAAATAGAGAAAAGTTTAATGAATAAACTGTACTAATTGGCTAAACTGAAAAATCTGGAAATTTTATGGGAGAAAGGTATATGAGTCTAGTTTCAAAGAAAATTAACAAAACTTAATTTGGAGTCTCGTAGCTTTAGATATAAATGAATTAGTATCTGTAACTTGGTAAAATAGCTTAACCTGAACAAGAGTAAATTGTACAATTATGATGTTTTACCTTAAGAAAAAAAACATGTGGGTAAGTGCTTATTAACTTCATATGGACTTACTAAGCGTAAAGCTTACCCCTCCTCTCTACTTCTTCAGTTTTGGCAGGTCGGCTCGGGGTTGAAGGTCGTCGGAGGCAAAATCACACTATTAAGCTATCATTTTTGGGAGAATTAATTCAAATATTAGAAATATCAAGTGAGTGGCATGTATAGGAAGTTGGTTTGTGTGATATGTATTATTATTATGACTTTGACCATACGTATCAGTTTGCATTGAGTCATCGTATATGATCATGAGATGTGGTCCTTATCCATTATGGTTTGTAAGTTTAATTAATCATGCCATGTCGTATGTTTTGATGTGATGATATAGTTAGCTTTGTTTGTTATACATGATTGGTAATACATCAGGTAAGTTAAATGCAGGCTAGTGGATCATGAATTAAATGGAAATGAGTAATTTTGCCTTGAATATGGATGTTTAATGGACAAATTGGTAACTACATTATGATGGTATAAAATGAGAATAAGATTTAGCATGTCTAGTTCTAGTTAATGTAAGAATGTATATTATATACATGATGGTAAGCAAATATGTTTAAAGCGAATGACATGTTATTGCATGATTATGGATGTGTAAGTGCTCATTTATGCCACGTTATATATCTTTAAATATGAGTCTATGCATGTGTTTGAAAATTTTTGAATTAAATGAAATTTTATGGCCCAATTTTCGTCTATGTGTATGGTTAAGTATGATAATGCCTCGTACCCTGTTTCGACCTTGGATACGGGTAAAGGGTGTTACACACCTTCTCAATAGATCATTGTATCTCTCCCATGCATCATAGAGTGTTTCTAGATCATCTGCACAAAAGAAGAGATATCATTCCTCAACTTAACCGTTTTAACTGGCGGAAAATATTTAAGTAAAAGCTTTTCGGTCATTTGTTCCTAAGTAGTGATTGACCCTCGTGGTAATGAGTTCAACCACTGTTTAGCATTTTTCCTCAATGAAAAGGGAAATACCGAAGGCGAATGACATCATCTGAAATGCCATTGATCTTAAATGTGTCGCAAAACTCCAGAAAATTCGCCAAATGAGTATTTGGATCATCATCCTGCAAGCTATCAAACTGAACAAACTGTTGTATCATTTTAATTATGTTAGGTTTCAGTTCAAAGTTATTTGCAGCAATAGCAGGTCTAACTATACTCGATTCGGCTCCTGTTAAAGTAGGTTTTGCATAATCATACATAGTACGATGAGCAGGATTCTAATTTATTGGATCTGCAGCAACCACAGGGGGAAGCTGATTTCTGATTTTTAGCCATCTCCTCGATTGTATTATGTATATCTTCCTCTTGTCCTTCCTCTATGTTTCCTAGGTTTCGCCTTATTTCTCTTCGGTTTCTGCAAGCTGTGCTTTCAATCTCACTGTCAAAAAGTAATGGTCCTGACGGGTTTCTTCTAGTCATAAACTATAAAAACCTGTTAGAAGAAAATAAAAGAAAATTTAGTAAAATTTAACAAAACTAAAATAAAATTTAAATTGCAATAAAATAAATGGCTAAAGTAATAAAAATTAAGCGTTCCTAATATTTTAGTTCCCCAGCAACTGTACCAAAAACTTGATGTGATGTGCGTGATGACTGATCGTGCTTGAAAACTCACTATTATCACGATGAAGGCAAGTGCACCTATCGAACAGTAGTATAGTTTATAGCAAGACTGGAATGTCGAATCCACAGGAACTAAAAGTACTAGTATTAACTTTCTTTTTATTATCTAGCCTAAAAATAAGAGGATGTGGTTTATCTAAACTAATTAACTAAACTAAGAATGCACAAGAAGTAAATTGGGGAAATACTTTTTGGAAAACTGATTGATTTAGACAATACCCAAGGGAAATTCCACCTAAACTTCGCTTGTTACTTGACTCTGAAAGAGACGATTTATTCACTTGATTTGATCCATAGAAATCCCTAATTTATATTATTATCTCTCTCAAGACTAACAACGTCTAACCGTAGGTTGATTAATTGAAATCTCTTTCTAATTAAAACCGCTAGTGTTGCATTAACTCAATTTATGGATTCCCTTATTAGGTTTGACCCTAATCCGGTAGATTTATATCGCCCTATGTCTAGGGGTGCAATCAGCTCTGCTTAATTATGCTAGATTTACTCTTAGACAGGGACTTTTTCTCCTCTGAATAAGCACATCAACACGTGAATCAATATCCTGGAATATTAAAGCAAGAATTAAGAACACTTAATTAAGGACAAATCAAGTATTTATCATATAATTCAGAAAATAATAACAAGATCCGTCTTAGGTTTCATCTCCCTTAGGTATTTAGGGGATTTAGTTCATATGTGTAAAAGAAAACATCTCAGAAGAATAATAACAAAACATATAGAAAACCCAAAAAACCCCAGAAGGAAATTGAAGGGAGATCTTCAGTCTTGAAGGAGAATCCGACTTCTGAGATGGATCAATTGGCTTTCTTCGAGTAATTTCTTGCCTCCTACTCCGTGTGTCTTTTCTAGGTACCTCCTGGGGTGTTTATATAGGCTTTAGAAAGCTTCAAAACCTCAAGATTTCTGAATAGGACTAGACTTGGGCTCGACAGGGACACGCCCGTGTGAGGTGGCTTAGGCAGTGTTGCAATCTGTTAAATAGACACGGGCGTTTGAACTACCCGTGTGAGGAAGTCCAGGCCGTATTGATTTCCCACGTTTACCCATTTTCTTCGTTTTTAGCCCGTTTCTCGCTCTTTTTACTCTCCTATGCTCACCTAAGTATAAAACATGAAATTAAAGGATTAGGAGCATCGAATTCCACAAATCTAATGATAATTCATCCAAAAATATGCTAAGCATGGGATAAAAATATGTATAAATTACGACTTATTAGCTGTGTAACTCATTGTCAATTTCTTTAAAAATTTAAAATTAAGTCTGAAGATTCCATACAGCCAAGGACACGCCCGTGCGTCCAGGCCGTTTTGGTCATATGGCCAAGGACACAAAAACCTACAGTTTTATTTATTTAATTAATTTTTTTAAAAAATACCATGTAATGAAAATAAGAAAATTAGCGGTGTTAACACTTGGGTTGCCTCTCGAGAAGCGCTTATTTAAGGTCTAAGCTAGACTTAACTTGTGCACACAATTACGAAGGTTCGCGGAGCTGAAGCTCCTTTCTATCATTTCTAAAATCCTTACCTCTATAAAGTTTAAGTCGATGACTATAACGTGTAGGTTTGTGCAAGTGTACACAGTTGTTATCAAGTAATAAGTAAGTATCGAGTTATCGTCTCCATAGAGATTGTATCTGTGTTAAATCACTTAATTGTAAAATTATACTAACAACTTGGTAAATAAAAAACACAATATGGTTGAGAAGTGAAAATTGAATATATTAAACTAAATGCAATGATCCCTAATGCAAATTATCCTAAGTATGCAAATTATATGAATGAAATAGATTTTAGCAAAATTAAACACAATTTGCAACAATTATGACATAAATAAACTAGGACAATTACTTTAATTAAACTCAATTTATTATCAACATGCTTAATAACATTCGGAAAAACATTCCATGGCAACTCAATCTTTCATGAATTTGGAAACCACATTAGGTCCTTTCGGAATCCTTTACTTAGTAAATACGCATTTTACTGATCCTTATTTACTAAGGGTTTCTTAGCATTCGTGTGAGGTAACAGGGACGTGTTAGGTTTGAAACAATTTAATCACACAATTCTAAAAACTATGCAGATACAGAGCTTGGTTAGAGTTGTTATCCAACCTACAATATAATCGGGTTAGGATCTAAATTGAGCATGCACATTTCAATTATGTGTGTAACAACAAGGTTTTAGCTAAGTCGAAATAGTCATTTCAGAACCACAAATCTGATGTTAAAAAATTTATTTTATTATTATTTTAATATTTACAGCATGATATTAGAGTTGTGTGAAAATTTCGTGAAGAAATTTTACCGTTTAAATGCTTAATTCGATAAAAAGGACTAAATCGCGTAAGGCGTAAAATATGAGTCCTATTAGTTAAACGAACCAAATAGTTGTAGAACTTTAATGTGGAAGTCCTTATTTGGTAAATGGCCCATTAAAGAGATAGTGGGTTTTGATGGCTTGACATTAGTGTAATTATTAAATGTTTTAAAGGTTATTTTGGTAAATAAGTGATAAAAGACAAAATAAATAAAACTAACGTAATTTCTCATCTTTATTTCTCTCCTCCACCGAAATTTCAAACAAAAAGGGCAGCCATGGATGAAGCTTGATTCGGCCATGGTGTTTTTGTATGCATGTAGGTATTTTCTACTCGGTTTTTAATAATTTTTATGTTTTCGGAATCACTCTTATTTCGTGAATTATCAATCATGGCTCATCTTTAAAGTATATTTTTTTAGTCTGTGATCGCTATATTTATTATGATTATATTTCTGGAATCGATATTAGAAATGTGGTGAGTCGGGTATCTGGGTTTATTTGATTTTCACGTAAGGAATTGTCATCGGCAAAGATATAAAGGTTAGAAACTCAATCTTAAATTGTATAGTGGATCTCTTCCCTCAGGTAAGTCTGATTAAAGTTAATGAGTTAAATCAGATATTTGATTTCCTTGAGTCAATATGGTTGCGATATCTTTGATTTGCATGTTAAAAGAATTTTGAAAGATTATGTGTTTGAGCTGTTTACTCAGCATGAAGAAAGAGTATTTTGATGTGATATTACTCCATAGTTGAAATAAACTCAGTTGTTTTATTAGAGTGAACCAATTTGTTGAGATGTGATTTGAGATATATGTATTTAAACATGTCTTCGATTAAGGGAATAAATTTGATACAGACAGATAGTCTAAATGAAGAAATTATAATCTAGAAATTATGATACAGAGATATGCCTATTAGATTATTCTAATCGAATGATGTTATTACGATTTAAAGCGTTCTGATTGATAAAGTTATCACATTTGTGAAAGTTTGAATGGTTTGTTGCATATTAATAAAGTGGGAAACAGTGTTAATGATTTGAGATATTGAAAGATTCCGAGTAGTTATCGATTAATCTCTGAGAAAGCAGATATAGTTACAGATGCTGAATGGAAAGATCTTTGCTTATTTTGTGCAAGTGGTTACATGATTGATTTTATTTGATGATGGTCTGTTGCTAGCTAAATAAAAAGCTAAAGTGATGTTTTCTTTGCGAATTTGAAAAGCTCATACATGTGTTAGTGAATTGCAAGCTAAATGAGTACAGTGTGAAATGACTTTCGATTCTGAATCTCAAAAGTTTTTTTGTATGAGGCTTAGTAATAGCTTGTTTGTTCATCCGAGAGTAATAAAATGTACAATTATATGAAATAAATGTTCTGGTGTATGGGTATGAAACTTGATAATTCTGATTCTGTGTTCAGATGTTGATTTGTCAATAGCTTAAAAATCGAAAATCAAGTGTATTCAGATCTAATATAGTCAGTGATGGTATGACAGTGATAACGAGATAGAGTCATTATAGATTTTGAATCGGGATTGTCATTACCTCCGAAAAGGAAGATGTTAATTGTATTGTAGTTGATTGTTGGGTAAAAATCTACATGATTGTTTCAGTACGTACAGAATTCTTATTTGATAGATCAACTGAGCTAAGTGCTCCTGAGTGAGTAATTTAGAATTTTGACAAAATGCTCCAGCACTATGTGTTAAAGTTCAAAGGTTATTGGAAAAAAGATATATAAGGCTAAAATCGATTGGTGATTCTGAGGAATTAGGGAAAGTGGTTCATAAGAGTTGGAAGCAACTTCTTCTGGTAAGATTTTCGGGAACAAAAATCCCTAAAGGGGGGAGTGTTGTAACAACCCAATTTTAGCTAAGTCGAAACAGTCATTTCGGAACCACAGATCCGATGTCAAAAAATTATTTTATTATTATTTTAATATTTACAGCATGATATTAGAGTTGTGTGAAAATTTCGTGAAGAAATTTTATCATTTAAATGCTTAATTCGGTAAAAAGGACTAAATCGCGTAAGGCGTAAAATATGAGTCCTATTAGTTAAATGAACCAAATAGTTATAGAAATTTAATGTGGAAGTCCTTATTTGGTAAATGGCCCATTAAAGAGATAGTGGATTTTGATGGCTTGGCATTAGTGTAATTATTAAATGTTTTAAAGGTTATTTTGGTAAATAAGTGATAAAAGACAAAATAAATAAAACTAAAGTAATTTCTCATCTTTATTTCTCTCCTCCACCAAAATTTCAAACAAAAAGGGCAGCCATGGATGAAGCTTCATTTGGCCATGGTGTTTTTGTATGGATGTAGGTATTTTCTACTCGGTTTTTAATAATTTTTATATTTCTGGAATCGTTGTTGCTTAATCTATCTAATGAGGGGACTAATTTGCAAAATTATTGAATATTTTGAGATTTTCCATTGATGATAATGCTAGGGTTTTAAAATTTTATGGAAGAAAATAAATCATTGTTGTTAAATAAACAACTTTTGTTAACGGATTTTTAAATGAAATTGTCAAATAGGGGCTAAATTGATAAATGTGAAAATAGTGTGTTAAATATGTGAAATTATGAATTGTATGGGCTGAAATGAACATGTATGATTTTCGGATAGGCTTGGGTGTGATGAAATTTCATGAATTTTAATTTTACGAGCCTAGGGACTAAATTGTAAAAAGGTCAAAAGTATAGGGGCAAAATAATAATTTTTCCATAAGATGAAATTTGATTGAATTGAGTAGAATAATGATTAAATGAGTTGAATTTGATTATTTAGATCAAGTTAAGCGTCGTGCGGGTCTAGATCGAAGGAAAAGCAAAGATTCGGACTAGTCGATCTGTTCCGTCATTTTAACGATCGAGGTAAGTTCGTATACAATAAGCATTGTTATATTTATGATTTAATGCTTTGATATCATATAAATTGTATATACGTGACTATTGTTATGTTTAATGACATATCGGCTAAGAATGACACTTAGTGTGCGGTTTGAAATAGCTTCGACTAAATGTGGCATTTGGTGTGCGATTTGAGATAGCTTTGGCTATATATATATGTGGCACTTAGTGTGCGAAATATTGAGAATGGAACTTGGTGTGCGAGATATTGAGTATGGCACTTAGTGTGCGAGACATCGAAGATGCAACAACATTACGTGTATGTATGAAATGGTAAGGATCGATACAGGTATGTATGCAAAACTCATGAACAGTTTATAATGCATCTTTGTAACGAAGTAAATAAGTAAGTCATGCCTATGAGAATGATTTTGTGATGACCTTGTGATTATGGGTCCATGCTTATGTTGTATAAATATGTATTTATACCATGATGGTTGAAATGATTTGTAAATGTGTAATTAACTTAGTTATCATTATTTACACTAAAATAGTTTTGGACAGCAGCAGCAATCCGACATTGAAAATTTACCAAAAAATGGTGGAAATCTAATTAGTGGTTGAATAAGATATGCAATTAAATATTATTGAGTCTATTTTCTTATAAAGGAAACAGTGTAAGCAAAAGAATTTTATATTATGAGATATTTGAATTTTTGTGAGACAGAGTCAAAATGATTTCGGAATCCCTCGTTCTGATTTGGGAAAATCATTAAAAATTGTACAGAAATAATTGTGGGTTATAATTTATATGCTTAAAATAATTAATTAGTTTATTTTTTTAAAAAATAAATGGAAACATCATTTGAATCCCGTATGAGGAGATAATAAATTTTTAGTAAAGAAAGGTCGAAGCTGTCAAACAGCAGAATAGGGGTAACTTTGAAAAATAAATTGTACTTATTGGCTAATCCATAAATTCTTAAAATTAAAAATTGTACAGATTTGGGAAAATCATTAAAAATTGTACAGAAATAATTGTGGGTTATAATTTATATGCTTAAAATAATTAATTAGTTTATTTTTTTAAAAATAAATGGAAACATCATTTGAATCCCGTATGAGGAGATAATAAATTTTTAGTAAAGAAAGGTCGAAGCTGTCAAACAGCAGAATATGGGTAACTTTGAAAAATAAATTGTACTTATTGGCTAATCCATAAATTCTTAAAATTAAAAATTGTACAGATTTGGGAAAATCATTAAAAATTGTACAGAAATAATTGTGGGTTATAATTTATATGCTTAAAATAATTAATTAGTTTATTTTTTTAAAAAATAAATGGAAACATCATTTGAATCCCGTATGAGGAGATAATAAATTTTTAGTAAAGAAAGGTCGAAGCTGTCAAACAGCAGAATATGGGTAACTTTGAAAAATAAATTGTACTTATTGGCTAATCCATAAATTCTTAAAATTTTATGGTAGAAAGATATATGAGTCTAGTTTCAAGGAAAATTAACGGATCATAATTGAGAAATCTATACCTCAAGTTATAAATAATTTAGTGACTGTTACTCGAGTAGACAACTTGACTAAATTATGTGCAATTATGATTGTGCTACCTTGAAAACATGTTGTTAGAATTTGGAAAAAGCATGTTAATAAGTTGCTTATTATTTTCATACAAACTTACTAACCTATATAGCTTACTACCCTTCCTTTCCCATCTCTTATAGGTTTATTCAGCTAGCTCGGGTTGGAGATCGCGGGAGATTCAATTACACTATCAAGCTACGATTTGGGGTATAAGTATTCAAGCAGTTGAGTTTATGGCATGTATAGGGGCTTAGTCAATTGTGTATGTGTCATTTTATTTGGCCAAATGTATTGGCTTATGATGATATATTGATTCATTTTGTATATATAGCCATGAGACGTGGCTTATATTGACTATTTGGGTTGTAATGCCTAATTATATGTACTTGCATGTGCCAAAGGTCATGTGGTGTGATAGTGTTGTTTAATATGGGTGGGTGTGTGGATATGGTTTAGGTGCTTGATAATTGGTTGATGACATAATTGGCATAAGTATGAAATAAGAGCATGGGTTAATGATAGTCATAGCATGAAAGTTTGAGAAGTTTAAACTAGGCAAAGTATGGTACGTTATGCATGAATAAATTGATATGAAATTACCATGATCATGACCTATTTGATGATGTTTAAATGCTCAATTATGCCATGAAAAGTGCCATTAAAATTATGTTTAAGTATGTGCAAATGAGGGTGCCAAATGGCTTGGTAAATAGCCACTTTCTTGGCCACACGGACAGAGACACGGTCGTGTGTCTCAGCCGTGTGGAGGGCACGACCTAGCACCTGGGCGTGTGACTTGGCCGTGTGACTCTATTTTGTTGCTGACATCATAAACAGAGAGTTACACGGACTGAGGACACAGACGTGTCCCTAGCAATACGAGTGTGTGTGACCATACGGCCTACCCACACGGGCGTGTGACCCTGTTTCATGATGAAATTTTCTAAGTTTTCCCAAAAGTTTTCAAAGTTTCTGGTTTAATCTGAATCATCTACGATGCGTGTTTAGGGCCTCGTAAACCCCTTTAAGAGACATTATACATATGTATGAATGTTTTTGATTTGAATGAAATTTTATGGCCCGATTTTATGTGATTGTGTATGTTTAAGTCTAGTAATGCCTCATATCCTGTCCCGGCCTCAAACTCGGGTAAGCAGTGTTACAATGTGTGCACTAGCCATCGTCTGGTTAAGATCGCTCAGCTAATTTAGGTGCATTTCAATCACGTATGAACGAAATACATACTTAATTTTAATTGAAAACATGATCGATTGAGGCTCAAACATTATAAGCATGAATCAAATAAATATTATTTAATCAAAGTAATCATCCTAGCTTAAATAAAATTAAGCTAACATTGTTGTAAACAATAACAAAGAACACATAGCAAACATTTTTAGATTAAATCAAAGAAAAGAAAGATTAAACCCAAATCAAAATGGCTGTCACCCAAGACTCTGACCGACGAGACTCCTTCGCTCCTTCACTTTGCTCTTTTGCTGATGGCTCTCCAAGGTGGCTGACCAAGGGCTCTTTAAGAGGCTTAATTGCTAAGATCTCTATGAAGATATGATGCTAGGCGTGGGAAATGGAAAATGCTAAAGAGAATTGAGAAAGAAGAGAGAATGATGATGGATGAGGGATCAAATGAGGTCTTATTTATAGGTAAAGTGAGGAGGGTAGTTTGCTAAAAATAGAGAAGCTTAGTCTCTTCAAGCTTTTCCAATGAGTGGCCGGCAATGCTTAGTGGATTTTTAGTTGAATTTTGCTTGATTTTTAAGCAATTTAAATGCATAATAACTCAGGACTGAGACTCGGTCAAATGTAAATCTTCGAGTAAATCTCTAATTTCTTCAACATTGCAAGGTCCTCATGTAATTAAACCAAAAAGTGATTTATGTGGACAGCCATGTGTAGCCGAAATTGGGTTGACTTGATCTTCAATTTGGACCAACAAAGCTATCAGACTTGTCAAAAATAAATCAATAAATTAAATGACCAAAGAATAAAATAAATAAATAATTAAAACCCAAATTATTAATGAAATATTTTAAAATGAATTATTAAATATAATTTTATATTTTATTATTTAATTTAATCATGCGTGACCCATTTTATGTCTTAAAAATATAATATGTTCAAATAAATATAAAATAAGTCATTTTATCCATGAAAACTATATAATAAAGCATAAAATCACATTTTAATAATTTCTATGTCCTAATTTCATATTTTCACATATTTCATTAATTTATTAAACAATTACTTAGTTTTAACAACAAATTTAAGTAAAAAGGTGAGAAATTGCATAGGAAAAATCCTATATATATTTTAGTTTACACACCCCTTGTAACAACCCGTTTTTGAGTCAAATCAGAACAGTGGTTTTGGGACCACAAATCTGAAGTAAAAATATTTATTTTATTATTTTAATAAGGTTTATAGTCTGATAGAATTATTATGTGAAATTTTCGAAAAGAAATTTTATTGTTTAAATGCTTAATTCGGTAAAAAGGACTTAATCGCGTAAAGTGTAAAACTTGTGTACTATTAGTGAAAATGTGTCTAATGGCTATGGCTTATTAATTAAAGGTCCTTATTCTGAAATTAGACTATGTATAATGAAGATGGTTAAGTATGGACATATATTAAGCATGTTTTAAATGTATTAATAAGGTTATTTTTGTAATTCATTTATTAAAGGTTAATTAAAATAAAACAAAGTAGATTTTTGTTATAATCTTTATTCTATAGCTGAAAATAAGAATAAAGAATGAGCCATGGATGTTGTTTAAGTTTCAGCAATTGCATGAGTAAATTAGGTGCTTTGTATTCTAGCTAGCCCATGCCTTAATATTTGAATTTTTTTCATGATTTTGTAAAGTGCCATTGTTGAATATTTGAGTTCTTTAATATTTAATGATAGATTATGGAAGTTTGATGATAGTTTTACATGTTTTGTAAAGTGATTTTTGACAAAAATGTCAAATAGGGATTAATTGAGAAAATGTAAAATTATGTGGTTAAAAGTATGAAATAATGAAAGACATGGGCTGCTAGTAGTATATAGTAAACTCGGCTACCATGGGTTATGGCCTAATTGTGTAATTTTGCATTTTTACGTGTTAAGGATTAAATTGCAAAGTAGTCAAAAGTCTAGGGGTAAAATTGTAATTTAATCCAAAATGAATGTTTTAGGCTAAATTGTATTGAATGAAAGTTTGAATGAGTTAATTTGATATTATATAGATCAAGATAAGCAAATACCAGAACTAGATCGGGGAAAACGAAAAGTGGACAAATAACCGATAGTTTTATCGAAGGATACGAGGTAAGTTCGTATAATTCGAATCGAACTTTTTTATACTTGTAATTATTGAAATGAATGTGTATAATTGATATACTTGAGATATGAATGCCTTATTGATATAATCTATTGGTTACCGAACCCCGTTTGAACTGTATGAATTCATAGGATACGAGTGACATGTCACTAGGGTTACCATTTTGGTCGAGCTCCTGCATTTGTTACGAACTCACCAGCTCGTATGAGCTTACCGATATATCAACTTGTAAGAGCTTATTGTTTTTAGCTCATTGGAGCTTACCGTTCCACCTTGATAGAGCTTACTGTTCAGCTCGATAGAGTTTACCGTTTCAGCTCAATAAAGCTTACTGTTCATTAGCTCAAAAGGAGCTTACCGATCATGGCTTGAAAGAGCATAAATGATAATTAATTGACGGATTACTGATGTTATTCACCCAAGTATCCTTTGAATTTCTAATAGGTACAATGGGTACAAATACTATTTATACGAATGAGTTACGGTTTATAAATGTTACTAATGTTATATATGATATATGAAATTTGGAATGATGCAAAATATTGTATTAATGGAAGGTTTCATGTAATTTTAGAATGACTAACATGTGATGAATACTTGTGATAGGCATTTGGAAATTGTATGGAGTTTACCTTAGTTACTTGTATTGATTTAGTTTAAATGGTAAGTTTAATTCTGAATTATATGTGCTTACTAAGTTATAAAGCTTACTTTGTTTCTTTTTCTATGTTTTACAAAGGTTCGATTGCTTGCTCGTTTCGGACAAGTCGGAGTTGTACATTATACTATCCAATTTCTGATTAGTACTTTCAAACTTGTGGAGGCTAGTTTAAAAGATGTTAATTATGTTATTTGATATCAAGGTTTTGGTATATTTTGTATATGAGTTAAGCCATGAGATTTGGCTTATCTTGGTATTATATTTTGGTTAAATATAAGTGTTCAATTATGGCATGTTTTGGGCAAGAAATAGATGGATTGAAAATGTGCAAATGATGTTTGATATGTATTTGGTATATGAATGAATTATGCATG
The DNA here is from genome assembly GCF_007990345.1 of Gossypium hirsutum. Lineage (NCBI taxonomy): Eukaryota > Viridiplantae > Streptophyta > Magnoliopsida > Malvales > Malvaceae > Gossypium > Gossypium hirsutum. Next base: position 81,441,406 of record NC_053428.1, on the reverse strand, counting down.
ATGTTGATTAGGTAATTGGGTATGTAAATGCTAGGTTTGATATGGAAAATAATATGCATTGAAATGGTTATTATGGTTGCCAATTGCGTTATGAAAGGTGGTATTTGTACCTGTAATAGCCTGATTTAGACCCTATTGGGAACAGTGGTTTCGGGACCACGAATCCGAGTAAGAAAATATTTAAAAATTATTTTCTATGTTTATTATGTCTGAATTTATATGTGTGAAATTTTCGTGATTTAATTTTGCCATTTGAGTTCCGATTTAATAAAAAGGGCTAAATCACATAGAATGAAAATTTGATGGTTAATTTTAAAAGGGCCGAATTGATGTTGTCTTTATAGTATGAGGCATTTAAGTTGAAATTAGACCATAATTATATATGATGGACGGCTGTGACCTTTATAATGGTTGTATATTTTAGAATAAAGGTTAAATATGTAAAATATGTAATAACATGTATATAATAAAACATAAAAATTAAAATAAGCATGCATATTACTTTATTCTTGCCGAAACTTGAGAAAGAAAGAAAGAAAATATAGCTTAGGGTATTCGGCACTTTGGAAGCTTGATTCAAGGTTAGATTTTGTTCGGCTTTTGATAATTTTTATGTTTTTGAGATTGTTGAAGTGTAATGTACAAAGCCCAAGCTTGAATTTCTAATTTTGATGAATATTTTGAGTTATGCCATTGGTGAATAATTGACTTTTGTGATGTTAGTTGATGAATTATGAAAGATATGTTTTGGATTAATATGTTTTGTATTGGAATTTTTGATGATTTTGAGTAATTAGGACTAAATTGCAAAAATAATAAATTGAGGGACTAAAATGTGAAATAAATGAACTGTTATGGACTTTTATGAATATAAGGAACATTCAGACTAAGCATAGTGTATTCAAATTTTGCATGTTTTGTGTTTTGTGCAATTTGGACTAAATTGTAAAAAGTGTAAAATGTTAGGGGTAAAATGGTAATTTGTCCATTTATGTGTTTTTGGACTAAATTGAGTGAAAATATGTTTGAATGAGTTTAATTTGAATATGTTTAGATCAAGAACTAAAGAAATCAGATTTGGATTGAGGGAAAACCAAAGTTGTCGATTAGTCATCCAATTCCGATTACTGTTGTCTGAGGTAAGTTTTAAGGAAATAGATGTTGTTAATTTTAAATAAATACGAGTTTTATAAGCTTAATTGAATTATGTGAAAATATATATGATAGTTGAATGTGAATATGCTTGAAAGCTATGTGTACGAGTTCAATTCGACCGAGTTATGACGTCCAAAAGCCCCATACGAACCTTAGGAATAGCTAGGATACATAAGTCATGACATAGGATTTCCGATATGTGTTCTCATGTAAAACCACATCTGGGATGTTGGCATCGTATTTGATTCGTGTAAGACCCTGTCTGGGACAGTGGCATCGATATGAGATTACATGTAAGATCACGTCTGGGACATTAGCATTGTACGACATGTGTAATTATTCGAGTATCCTATTCAATTCCAAATGGTTCAACGAGTAATGGTAAGTTGTGATCTAATGTGTAAATCGAGCTAAGTGATTAGGTATGTGATAGTTTATTACCTATTTGAAAATAAGGTAAGTTGGTTATTTGATATGTGACGCAAAATATGCATGATGCTAATATAAATAAAAGTGTATTTGTGAAGTATATTTGGCCACATGCTATGTATAAGTATGAGATATTAAAGTTTAATTCAAGAGTATATGCTTATGAGTGTATATATATTCGGTTATATAATGGTACTATGGTTTTGAAATTGAATGTTACTTTGATAAGAGATATATGTATAATCGGCCAAGGTAAAATTTATATATGAAAGTATATGTTGTATATGAAATTGTAAGCTTGAAATTAAATGTGATTATGATAGCATGAATTGGTTCGGTTAAATTGAGTTGATGTTGTCATTGAGTTATTTATTTGCTTATGACTTACTAAGCTATGATAGCTTACTGTGTGTGTTTATGTTTGCCTCTGTTTCATAGATTTTGGAGTCTAGTTATGAGCTCGTGGATCGTCAACAAAGTCTATCACACTATCGAGTGTTTTTGGTACTTTATAAGTTTGAACTTGAACCTATGGCATGTATAGGTTGGATTATATTTGGTTAAGTTTGAAGTTGTGTATATATTAAGCCATGCGAAAATGGCTAATATGTTATGTGAGTTTATGAAACTTTAGTCAAGTTTATATGTGTCATATGCATTGAAAATGGTTAGTGATTTTGGATGTGTGTTTGGTTGATTCGGCTATGGTTCATGCATTGATAAAAATATATGTGAACTTGGTTGTTATGTTTGGTGAAAGTATTATTATGTGATTTGGTATTAAAGAATATTTGGTTATGGCATATAGGTGAAATTATAGTTGGATATAAATATGATTGAGTAATATGCCTAATGATTGGTTTTAGCTTGATCATGTTCAAAGGTAATGTGTATTTTAATGATATAAGATATGCGTGGGATATGTATGATATCATGAATGGATGTATTCAGCAATGAAGATTGAAAATGGTATATTATGTGAAATGTGGTACATTGATAAACCGTAATTTATACATATTTTTACCCCATGCTTAACACATTTTATGGATGATTTTTCCTTAGAATTGGTGAATTCAATGCTTCTAATGCCTTAATTTCATATTTTATACTTAGGTGACCATAGGAGAGCGAAAGGAATGAGAAACGGGCCAAAACAGAGAAAATGGGCCAAAGTACGAGATCAATACAGCCTGGACTTCCTCACACGGGCAGACCACATGGTTGTGTTAATCTGGCAGAATCGATGCACGACTCACATGGGCGTGGCACACAGGCGTGTCCCTACCGAGCCCAAGTTGAGTCCAATTCGGAAAAGGCTAATTTCGAGGGTTTTTAGGCATTCTAAAGCTTATAAACCCTAAAGGAAAAGGAAAACACACACAGATAGAAGGAGGCAGGGAACTGCTCAAGGGAAGCCGATTGATCCATCTCAGAAGCCGGATTTGCCATCAAGACTGAAGATCTCCCCTCAATTTCTCTTCAGGAGTTTTGAGTTTTCTTTATGTTTTGTATTCATTATTGTTCTGAGATGTTTTCCTTTTTAGTTATGATCTAAATCCCCTAGATACCTAAGGGGAATGAAACCTAAGACGAATCTTCTTATTATTTTTTGAATTTATGATAAATTTATAACTTGTTCTTAATTATGTGCTCTTAATTCTTGTTTTGACATCCCAGGATACTGATTCAAGATAAGCTCTTATTCAGAGGAGGAATAGACCCTGTCTAAGATTACATTTGTCATAATTAAGCGGAGTTGATTGTGCACCTAGAGATAGGGTGACAAGTTTTGCCAAATTAGGGTGAAACCTAATAAGGGGATCCATAGATCGAGTTAACGCAACCCTAGGGTGTTAATTAGAGAAAAGTCTCAATTATTCAATCTAGGGATTAGACGTTATTAGTCTTGAATAGGGATAATAACATAACTTAGGGATCTCTACGGAACAAGTTAAATGAATAAATCGTCCGATTCGGAGTCAAAATAACAAGTGAAGTCTAGGTGGATTATTCCTTAGGTATTGTCTTAATGCAATCGTTTTTCCAAAAGTAATTCCCCAATTCTATTTTCTGTGCATTCTTAGTTTAGATAATTAGTTGTTTAAAATAAAACCCCTTATTCTTAGGCTAGATAATAAAAAGACAGTCATTACTAGTACTTTTAGTTCCTTTGGGTTCGACAATCCGGTCTTGCTAAAACTATACTGCTGTTCGATAAGTACACTTGCCTACATCGTGATAATAGTTAGTTTCAAGAACGATTAATTATAAATAATTAAAACCTGTCACACGACAATCGCGATCAAGTTTTTGGCACCGTTGCCGGGGAACTAAGATATTAGGAACGCTCAATTGTTATTACTTTAGCCATTTATTTTTCTTACAAGTTAATTTTACTTTATTATTATTTATTAATTTACTTTTTCTTTCTATTGGCGGGTTTTTATAGTTTAATACTAGAAGAAACCCGTCAGGACCACTACTTTTTGACGGAGAAATCGATCGCACAGTTTGTAGTAACCAAAGAGAAATAAGGTGAAGCTTACGATACACAGAGAACGAGCAAGAGGATGATACTTAAATCCCAACCAAGGAGATGGCTGAAAACCAAGACAATCAGCTACCTCCTGCGATACTCGTTGAACTAGCAAATCAGAATCCTGCTCTTCGCACTATGTATGATCATGCTAAACCGACTTTAACAGGAACTAAGTCAAGTATAGTTAGGCCTGCTATTGCTGCAAATAATTTTGAACTGAAACCTAACACAATCCAAATGATACAACAGGTTGTTCAGTTTGATGGTTTGCAGGACGAGGATCCCAACGCTCAGTTGACAAATTTCCTAGAATTTTGTGGTACATTTAAAATCAATGGCGTTTCTGATGATGCTATACGTCTTCAGTTTTTCCCTTTTCGTTAAGGAATAGAGCTAAACAGTGGTTAAACTCGTTACCACGAGGGTCAATCACTACTTGGGAACAAATGATCAAAAATTTTGTATTAAAATATTTTTCACAGGCTAAAACAACCAAATTACGTAATGATATCTCTTCGTTTGTGCAAATGGACTTAGAAACTCTTTACGATGCATGGGAGAGATACAAGGACCTACTGCGAAGGTGTCCTGACCATGGATTACCTCTATGGTTGCAAATTCAAACATTCTACAATGGTGTGAACCCCTCGACAAGGTAAATGATTGATACATCAACCGGGGGAACCATCAACAACAAAACACCTGAAGAGGCTTGCGAATTTATTGAAGAGATGTCACTGAATAACTATCAGTGGCAAGTAATGAGGACTAAGCCAACTAAAAAGTAGGCGTTTATAACGTCGATTCGGTTACTATGCTGTCAAACCAGGTAGAATTTCTAAATAAAAAGATTGATGGTTTGCTTGGTTCTTCTCAGGTACATCCAGTAATGAGGTGCGATACAAATGGAGGAGGAGCATGCACAGAGTATCAACCCTTCAACCCTAGCATTAAGGAGGAACAAGTCCAATATATGGGTAACAATAATTCTAGATCCCAAAATAAACCATATAGTAAAACTTATAATGCAGGTTGGAGGAGCCATCCCAATTTCTCGTGGGACAGTCAAGGAAATCAAAGACCACAACATCCTCCAGGTTTTCAACAACCACCTTATCAGCAGGAAAAGAAACCGAACCTTGAGGAGATGCTGTCTAAATTTATCTCAGTGTCAGAAACTCGTTTCCAGAACACCGAGACAGCACTTAAAAATCAACAAGCGTTGATCCAAGGGCTCGAAACTCAGATAGGCCAGCTTTCCAAACTAATCTCCGAACGGCCACAAGGTAGCTTGCCAAGTAATACTGAACTGACCCCAAGGGAACAGCTCAACGCGATTAATGTTCAAGATGAAGAAGGATTCGTTGAGCCTGAGCCAGAACCGAGGCAAGAAGCTGTGGTGAGCAGAGATCAAGGTGATGTCAGTCATAATAAAAATAAATCAGTGAATGTCAAATCTAAACCTCATGTGCCATACCCTAATGCGACAAGGAAAGAGCGCTCAGATGAACAATTTGGTAAATTCTTAAAACTCTTAAAAAAATTACATATTAACTTACCGTTTATTGAAGCTCTATCGCAGATGCCAAATGGAATGAAAATTTTAAAGAAGCTTTTAGTAAATAAGTGGAAGTTAGATGAGGCGTCGCATGTGAAGCTAAGCGTAGTTTGCTCAGCTATTCTACAGAATAAACTACCCAACAAACTAAAAGATCCAGGGTGTTTTACGATCCCGTGCTTAATTGGTAGTTTAGATGTTAATAATGCATTAGCTGATTTAGGGGCTAGTATTAATGTCATGCCTTACAAAATGTTTAAACAATTAGGTCTTGGAAAACCAAACAGACTAGGATGAGCATTCAATTAGCAGATAAAACTATAAGATTTCCTAGTGGTCTTATTGAAGATGTGCTAGTTAAAATTAATAAATTTATATTTCCCGTTGACTTCATTGTTCTAGACATAGAGGAGGATAGCAACACTCCTTTGATTTTAGGACAACCCTTTTTAGCAACTGCTAAAACGATTATTGATGTTGGCACTGGTGAGCTCACACTTCATGTGGGAGACCAAACAATCACCCTTCAAGCTCGAAATTTTGGTAATACATCAGAAATTAAAGGTGATCGTCTAAACCATTCTACTAAAACTGACAATATGGTGCCACCTACTTTGCAGGAAATGAGTCTGAAGGAAGTACATGAGCCATTCCCAAACAATCGTAGAGAACCTATTCATGAAGATCAAAGGCTACAAATCGAGGAGCTAGATGAATGGTGGATGCATAAACCGAGACTACACGATAAACCAAAACTATGCCAGAACAAGCTCAATACCTTCCCAAATCAACTTAAGGTTGGAGATAAAGTATTATTAGATGCCGCAGATCCTCACATTGCCACTACCAAACCGAATGAAGAAATCCCTTTTACGGTACTTAACATTTTCCTATTCGGTACAGTCAAGGTAAGTCATCCCAAGTTCGACACTTTTAAGGTAAACAACAACTATCTAAAACCTTATTTTGATGAGAATGATAGCAGGAATGAGGAGTATAAACTCCTCGAATCACCATGAACATTCAATAGAGAGGTAACAATCGAGCTTAGACTATAAACAAGCTCTTCTCGGGATGCAACCCGAGAACTAACAGTTTTAAATTTCAAATTTTAAAACATCTAGGTCACTAACAGAGTCTTTGAGCACAGGCTCCCAACTCCACACGGCCAATCACACAGCCGTGTGACAACCACGGACGAAAAGACGACCGTGCGATACGGCCTTGTGAAAATAAGGTAAAAATTATCTTTCCCAACACGGGATGCGATAAGTGGCCACGGGCATGTGACCTGGTCATGGTCGAATCTGCCAAATGAACATGGGCGTGCGACACGCTCGTGTCTAGCATCCGTTGACAACACTGTCAAAATAACACGGGCATGCGTAGAGCTACACGACCGTGGGAGAAGCAAACCACATCACACACGATTGTGTAACATGATCATGTAGCCACACGGCCTAGACACACGGGCGTGCCCGAAGGCAGTGTGACGATATCTCACTTCAAGACAAACACGGACGGGACACAATCCACATGGGCGTGTGAACCAGCCGTGCCACTTGAAAAATTAGATTATCTATCTTATTTTATTTTTCTTTTATTAATTTTTGAAGATTTTTTTGTTTTTAAACACGGCTATCTTTATGATTGCTATCAAATTAGTCCCCTAATTACCCTTTTGTCCTCCAGAATCATGTTTGTCTTCTAGCTTTATTTTCAGCATCTGCTCTTGCTAATCTAGGAATTTCATCCATGTTTAACTCAGGAAGTTTCACTTTCTCCCTATCTTATGAACTTACACTTACATTTGTCAAAATATCTATCTTTTTACATTGTGGACAATATACATCTTAAGTGTGGGGGGTATTCATTTCATAATTAGAAAAATCCCTGAATGACTGCCTTGTTCTCTTCAAAAGCTCTCATATCATGTTTAGGATAAATTTCGATTGATTTATGACTTTTATTGATATATCTTGAATTAAAACATAGGCATTTATGCATTGATTGTTTAAACTTTAAGACATTAGAGAATCGAGCATGATAAGTTGATTTTTAAGAATTTAAACTTTTAGGTTGGTTCCCCAAAGTTTAGGTATTACTTTGAGTTGGAATTAAAAAGTTTTAAACATCAAAAAGCCATAATTTTTGTGAGATTTTTGAGCCTTTTGAGCATCTATTAATTCTTTCATGCTCACTTTTATTATTGCTTTGAGTGCATCAGTATTGAACTGTTATTCTAGAACTTGCTTGATTATGCATGTCAAGACCACACCATTTTATTTGATATATAAAAATGATTAAGGCACTTAGGATTAACCCACTCATGCCATGAAAAGCCTACCTCCACGATTAACCTCTAGTGAACCCCTTTGAGCCTAACAAGCCATTTCTTGTATTACCCTTAATATTAACCCTTAACCCATTATTGTTGAAATCCCCTAAATTAAATTTGATCCCTATATTTGTTGAGATTTGAATTGAAATAGTTACTCAGCTATGTATTGTTCTTAATAGTTAGTCTATGTTTTTTAACTTGTTCTTAAAAAAAAAACTGTGTATACACATTAGTAGTAATCTTTTGTTTTTGAGCTTAAGTATTTAAATTCCATATTCTAAGAAGAAGCTCTGTTGTACGCAAGTGATGATTAAATCTTTTTCTAGTTAAGTGATTTTTCAATTCAATCTCGATTCTAACCGTTTATTTCAAGCTTGTGACTACACCCCCTAACCAAAGCCACGTTACAACCCTCTAAAGACCTTTTGATTGATGGATCATCTCAATTTATAGTGGTGGAGATGTGATTTTCATGCAAGCCTATGGTAATAACTTTTCATAGTGACTGATGAGTGCTACTTACATTGTCCTTAAACACTTTGAGTGATTTGAGTGACTCTTTAGTGAGGATGTTAAACATCGTGAGATTTCAAATTGAGGTAACCACTTAGATAAGGGGAGATGCCTAAAGTTTTGCATGATTAAATACTCAACTTAGAATGTTTGAAAATTTGATGTTCTTTCAGTTGAATTTTCAATGTATGATTACCTATGGATTATTTTGAGATATTATCGATAGAAATTATAGGTTGAGAAGAATTTATTTTGATTATGAGTTGAGAATTTTGCTTGAGGACAAGAAAATGCTTAACTGTGGGGGTATTTGATAAACCGTAATTTATACATATTTTTACCCCATGCTTAACACATTTCATGGATGATTTTTCCTTAGAATTGGTGAATTCGATGCTCCTAATGTCTTAATTTCATGTTTTATACTTAGGTGAGAATAAGAGAGTGAAAGGAACGAGAAATGGGCCAAAAACGGAGAAAATGGGTCAAAGTACGAGATCAACATAGCCTGGACTTCGTCACACGGGCAGACCACATAGTCGTGTCAATCTGGCAGAATCGAAGCACGATTCACACGGGCGTGGCACACGAGCGTGTCCCTACCGAGCCCAAGTTGAGTCTAATTCGGAAAAGGCTAATTTTGAGGGCTTTTAGGCATTCTAAAGCCTATAAGTACACCCTAAAGGAAGAGGAAAACACACACAGAGAGAAAGAGGCAGGGAACTGCTCAAGGGAAGCCGATTGATCCATCTTAGAAGCTGGATTCACCATCAAGACTGAAGATCTCCCCTCAATTTCCCTTCAGGAGTTTTGGGTTTTCTTTATGTTTTGTATTCATTATTCTTTTGAGATGTTTTCCATTTTAGTTATGAACTAAATCCCCTAAATACCTAAGGGGAATGAAACCTAAGACGGATCTTGTTATTATTTTCTGAATTGTATGATAAATATTTAACTTGTTCTTAATTATGTGTTCTTAATTCTTGTTTTGACATCCCAGGATACTGATTCAAGATAAGTTCTTATTCAGAGGAGGAATAGACCCTGTCTAAGAGTACATTTGTCATAATTAAGCGGAGTTGATTGCGCGCCTAGAGATAGGGTGACAAGTTTTGCCAAATTAGGGTGAAACCTAATAAGGGGATCCATAGATCGAGTTAACGCAACCCTAGGGTGTTAATTAGAGAAAAGTCTCAATTATTCAATCCAAGGATTAGACATTATTAGTCTTAAATAGGGATAATAACATAACTTAGGGATCTCTACAGAACAAGTTAAATGAATAAATCATTCGATTCAGAGTCAGAATAACAAGTGAAGTCTAGGTGGATTTTTCCTTAGGTATTGTCTTAATTCAATCGTTTTTCCAAAAGTAATTCCCCAATTCTATTTTCTGTGCATTCTTAGTTTAGATAATTAGTTAGTTAAAATAAAACCCCTTATTCTTAGGCTAGATAATAAAAAGACAGTCATTACTAGTACTTTTAGTTCCTTTGGGTTCGACAATCCGGTCTTGCTAAAACTATACTACTATTTGATAGGTACACTTTCCTAGGTCGTGATAATAGTTAGTTTCAAGAATGATTAATTATAAATATTTAAAACCTGTCACACGAAAATCGCGATCATGCATGTTTTGTTAAGCTATGAGATGACTTTGATATATTGTGATTTTGATTATTTGGTGTGGTTCATTATTGACATAAAATTTGATATATACTTTGTATTATAAAATTTGCTTGGAATTGGTAAATGATGTAATACCCGAACTCAGCATGCATATTCGGCTAATGATAGATAAATTAGATACGTATGCAAATGAAATGTTTGGTTGTGGTTTGATATTTAAAGTGACAAGTTGACATTTGTATTTGGTTATTAAATGGTAAATTTAACTTAAAATTGAATGGTGGAATTGGTATGAGTAAAAGGGTTAATTTTGATATTTGAATAGTGAGCAAATGAATTAGGTGTGTATTAGTAATTTTGTCACTATGCTAGCATATAAATTTTGGTATGTTTTGACTTGGCAATTATGCTTAGAAATGGTTCATAGTTTATTTGAATATATGATGGTTAGATATGTTATTTAGCTTGCGAATTAGGTGATATGACTTAACATTTGTGTTTTAAAATGGTTCATATTGATATGGTAATATGAGCATGAGTTTTGAATGTAAAAGAAGTATATTTGACAATATGAATAGTAATTCATGCTATAAGATAACAAAATGGTTATATGCGAATACAATAAAATTGTTTTGTGCTTTGTGTATTAATGATTCAAGAATTGTTTAACTGAAGTTACAAAGGTAAGCTTTTGAATATGATCTGAGTGATTGTGTGAATATATGGAAGTTGTATCTTTTCCGGTAATGCCTTGTAACCCTATTCTGGCGAAGGATATGGGTTAGGGGTGTTACAATACTTGTGAATGCTTGTGTGTTTAGGGTGGAAAATATGACTTTGCAAATAGCCTATTTTTATCCACATGGTCAAGGACACGGGCGTGTGTCTCAGCCGTGTGTGACGCACGGTCATGTTGTATGGGCGTGTGTCCCCTAGTGTTGAAATGAAATGGCAGTCAGTATGCTCCACACGGCCTCACACACGGGCCTGTGGCCAGCCGTGTGGTACAAGTTAGTATACCCTACAATTATGTTGTGATAGATATGGGCTAAGGGTGTTACATTTGATTGGTATCAGAGCTACGGTTTAGTCTATTCTAAGAATAACGTAGCGCATGTGAGTCTAGCTATACATGCCATATTATATACTGTGATAGTGTGATGACTTCTGACATTTGAAAATGTGTTTTCGTATAGGAATGGATCTCGATAGAGCTTTAGCAGATAATGTAGATAGTATAGCACCTGCTCCCGTGCAAGAGGATAGTGCCGGTTGATTCTCGACCGACTTCGAGTAACCAAGAGGTAGAGGCTAAACAAGCTTTTTTCCAAATGATGAATGACTGGTTTACTCAATATATCCGGACAAATCCAACTGCACAACAACTTCCACCCCGACTAATCCTTCTCTGATACCTACTATACCTCAAATGATTGATCCGTTGAGATTACATAAGCCCCTTGTTGATAAACTCAGAAAACTCGGGGCTGACGAATTTAGAGCTACTAATGATGATGATGCTGAGCGAGTTGAATCCTAGCTTGATAATACTATACGCGTGTTTGATGAGTTATCTTGTACCCCGGATGGGCATCTAAAATGTGCCATATCTTTGCTACGAGATACCGCATATCACTGGTGGAATATACTAGTATCGGTGGTTCCAGAAGAACGGGTGACCTGGGAGTTCTTTCAGACTGAGTTCCATAAGAAATACATTAGCCAGAGATTTATCGACCAGAAGCGCAAAAATTTTCTAGAATTCAAACAGGGTTGCATGACTGTGACAGAATATGAACGAAAATTCATGAGACTTAGTCGATATGCCCTAAAGTGTGTTTCGACTGAAGCTATAATGTACAAAAGATTTGAAGACGGGTTGAACAAAAATATTAAACTGCTAGTTGGCATACTTGAAATAAAAGAGTTCGTAGTACTGGTTGAACGAGCATGCAAAGCCGAAAGCTCGGGAAAGAGAAAAGAAAAGCTGACTTTGAAGCTAGACATTCACGTAAAAGATCGTCGGATAAAACATTTCAGTCGGCATCAAAGAGATTCCGAGATGATTCTAGCCGTCCAAAGGCTACTACGGGTTATTTTAGATGTGATCGGGATAGACCACCTATGAGCTCGAGAGCTACCTTAGTAGCTAGTGTTGGTAATGTTAGATCGAATCAACCGAGTATAAACATTGTGGTAAATGACATCCCGACAGTTGTAGATTGCATGATCGGGCCTATTTTAAATGTGGATCGATGGATCATTTCATTGGTGAATGCTCTGAGTTAGTTGAACAAAACACAATATAAAATACGAGACCGAGTAACATGTCAGCTCGAGGTAGACTACCCAGAAATACGGGTAATGTTAGTAGCTGTCAGAGAGGAACTAAAGACACAACAGTTCGATCTGAGGCACGCGCACCTGCCAGAGCTTATGCCATACGCGTTTGCGAAGAGGCTTCATCCTTGGATGTTATTACTGGTACATTCACTCTCTATGATACTAGTGTAATTGCATTGATTGATCCTGGTTCAACTCATTCTTATGTGTGTGAGACCTTAGTATTCAGTATGGCTTTACCTGTTGAGTCTACTGAGTTTGTGATTAGAGTATCGAACACCTTGGGCCAGTATGTCCTGGTTAACAAAGTGTGTGAGAATTGTCCTTTGATGATTCGAGATTCGTGTTTTCCGGCTGATTTGATGTTGTTGCCATTTGACGAGTTCGATATAATTCTAGGTATGGACCGGTTGACTTTGGACGATGCTGTCGTAAATTGTAAAAGAAAGACTATTGATTTACGGTGCCAAAATAATGAGATTATTCAGATTGAATCTAATGATCTAAATGGTTTGCTGACAGTGATATCTTCAATGGTAGCTCAGAAGTATGTGAGAAAAGGTTGTGAACCTTGCTTTGTGTATGTGCTTAATAGTAAAATGACCGAAAGAAAGATCGAATCAGTACTAGTTGTGTGCGAGTATTTGGATGTGTTTCTTGAACAATTGTCGGGTTTGCCACCTATCTGAGAAGTAGAATTTGGTATTGTGTTAGTTCCAAGGATGACTCCGATATCAATAGCTCTGTATAGAATGACACATACTGAATTAAAAGAATTGAAAGCTCAGTTGCAAGAATTAACAGATAGAGGTTTCACGCGACCGAGTTTCTCCCCCTTAGGTGCACCAATTTTATTTGTGAAAAAGAAAGGCAGAACTATGAGAATGTGTATAGAGTATAGACAGCTCAATAAGGTGACTATAAAGAATAAATATCCGTTGCCAAGGATTAACGACCTGTTCGATCAGCTGAAAGGGGCTACAGTGTTTTCAAAGATATATTTGAGATATGGCTAGTATCAGTTGCGAGTTAAAGACTCCGATGTGCCAAAGACTACTTTCTGAACCAGGTACAGACACTATGAGTTTTTGGTTATGCCTTTCAGACTCACTAATGCAACTACTGTTTTTATGGATTTGATGAACCAGATCTTCAGACAGTATTTGGATCGATTTGTATTGGTGTTCATTGATAACATTTTGATCTATTCCCGTGATGAAACCGAGTATGCCGAACATCTGAGACTTGTGTTACAGACTTTGTGAGATAAACAGTTGTATGCAAAGTTCAGTAAATGCGAGTTCTGGTTATGTGAAGTCAGTTTTCTAGGACATGTTGTATCAGCATCGGGTATTCGGGTTGATCCGAGAAAAATTTCAGCTATACTTGATTAGAAACCTCCGAGAAATGTTTCTGAAGTCTGAAGTTTTCTGGGACTTGCTGGTTACTATAGACTGTTCGTGAAAGGTTTCTCTATGATTGTAACCTCGATGACAAAGCTATTACAGAAATATGTTAAGGTCGAGTGGTCAGAAAAGTGCCAGAAAAGTTTTGATCAGTTGAAAGCTCTTTTGGCTGAAGCTCCAGTACTAGTTTAGCCAAAATCAGGCAAAGAATTTGTTATCTATAGTGATGCATCTTTAAATGGTTTGGGCTGTGTTTTGATGCAGGAAGGCAAAGTCATAGCTTATGCCTCGAGATAGTTAAAGCCACATGAAAAGAACTATCTGACACATGACCTAGAATTGGCAGCTATTGTGTTTGCCTTGAAGATATGCCATCACTATCTGTTCAGTGAGAAATTTCATGTTTATTCTGATCACAAGAGCCTAAAATATTTGATGACTCAGAAAGATCTGAATTTGAGACAGCATCGATGGTTAGATCTGTTAAAAGACTATGAGCTTGTGATTAACTACCATCCGGAAAAGGCTAATGTTGTTGCTGATGCTCTGAGTCAAAAATCATTGTTTACTTTACGTACAACTAATGCGTATATGGCTATGTCTGATGATGGTTTGATAATAGTTGAATTAAAAGCAAGACCGTTATTTATTCAACAGATTTGTGATGCTCAGAAAGTTGATAATGAATTGCTAGCAAAGTAGAGCCAATGTGATTCGAATGTTGATTTAGAGTTTTGAGTTGATGCTGAAGGTTGTTTGAGGTTGAGAAACCGAATATGTGTTTCGAGAAATCCAAAATTGATTCAGATGATTTTGAAAGAAGCTCACAGCATTCAATTATCTATTCGTCCGAGTAGTACGAAAATGTATAATGATCTGAAATAACTCTGTTTCGAAATGTTTAGTCTGTAAGCAAGTAAAAGCCGAGCATGAGGTACCTTCTGGATTGCTTCAACCGATCATGATACCTGAGTGGAAATGGGACAGATTCACGATGGATTTTGTATCCGATTTGCCGTTGAAACCAAGCAAGAAAGATGCAATCTGGGTTATTGTGGATAGATTGACTAAATCGGCTCATTCTGTTCTGATTCACACAGATTACTCGCTTGATAAGCTAGCTAAATTATAAGTTTCTCAGATGTAAGATTACACGAAGTACCTATTTCTATTGTTTTGGATAGAGATCCAAGGTTTACATCATGGTTTTAGAAGAAATTACAAGATACTCTAGGTACGAAATTACATTTTAGCACTTCTTTCCATCCACAAACAGATGGTTAGTTCAAACGAATCATTCAGATACTTGAGGATATGTTGAGATGTTGCATTCTCGAGTTTGAAGGTACGTGGCTATGATACTTACCTTTGATTCAATTTGTGTATAATAATAGCTTTCAATTGAGTATCAAAATGGCACCCTACGAGGCTTTGTACGGCCGTAAATGTCAAACACCATTATATTGGACTGAGCTCAGTGAAAACAAGATACACGGGGTTGATTTAATTAGGAAGACTGAACAAAAAATGAAAGTGATTCGTGAAAGTCTGAAAACAACGTCAGATCGTTAGAAATCATATACGGACTTGAAACGAAAAGATATAGAGTTTCAGATAGGGGATAAAGTCTTTTTGAAAGTCTCGTCGTGGAAGAAAATACTTAGATTTGATTGTAAAGGCAAATTGAGTCTGAGATTTATTGGGTCGTATGAGATTATAGAGCGTATCCGGCTGGTTGCTTATAGATTGTTGTTGCCACCTGAGTTAGAAAAGATCCATAATGTATTCCATCTTCCGATGCTTTGTAGATATCAATCTGATCCCTCAGATGTGATTAATCCATCAGAGATTGAGATTAAATCTGATATGATATATGAGGAAGAACCGATTCACATTTTGGCTCGTTAGGTTAAAGAATTGCGAAATAAGAAAATTTTGTTAGTGAAAGTACTGTGGCATAAACACGGAGTAGCAGAGGCAATGTGGGAGCCAGAAGATGCAATGAAAGAACGTTATCCGAATCTATTCACTGGTAAGATTTTCGGGGACGAAAATCCCTAAGGGGGGAGAGTTGTAACAGCCTGATTTAGACCCTATTCAGAACGGTGGTTTTAGGACCACAAATTTGAGTTAGAAAATATTTAAAAATTATTTTCTGTGTGAATTTATATGTGTGAAATTTTCGTGATTTAATTTTATCATTTGAGTGTCGATTTAATAAAAAAGGCTTAATCGCGTAAAATGAGAATTTGATGGTTAATTTTAAAAGGGCTGAATTGATGTTGTCTTTATTGTATGAAGTATTTAAGTTGCAAGTAGACCATAATTATATATGATGGACGGTTGTGACCTTATATTATAATGGTTGTATATTTTAGAATAAAGGTTAAATATGTAAAATATGTAATAACATGTATATAATAAAACATAAAAATTAAAATAAGCATGCATATTACTTTTTTCTTGCCGAAACTTGAGAAAGAAAGAAATAAAATATAGCTTAGGGTATTCGACACTTTGGAAGCTTGATTCAAGGTTAGTTTTTGTTCAGTTTTTGATAATTTTTATGTTTTTGAGATCATTGCAGTGTAATGTACAAAGCCCATGCTTGAATTTCTAATTTTGATGAATATTTTGAGTTATGCCATTGATGAATAATTGAGTTTGTGATGTTATTTAATGAATTATGAAAGATATGTTTTGGATTAATATGTTTTGTATTGGAATTTTTGATGATTTTGAGTAAGTAAGACTAAATTGAAAACATAATAAATTGAGGGACTAAAATGTGAAATAAATGAAATGTATGGTATTATATGAATATAAGGAACATTTGGCCCAAGCACAGTGTATTCAAATTTTTCATGTTTTGTGTTTTGTGCAATTTGGACTAAATTGTAAAAAGTGTAAAATATTAAGGGTAAAATGGTAATTTGCCCATTTATATGTTTGTGGACTAAATTTAGTGAAAATATGTTTGAATGAGTTTAATTTGAATATGTTTAGATCAAGAACCAAAGAAATTAGATTTGGATCGGGGGAAAACCAAAGTTATCAATTAGTCGTCCCGTTCCGATTACTGTTGTCCGAGGTAAGTTTGTAAGCAAAAAGATGTTGTTAATTTTAAATAAATATGAGTTTTATATGTTGAAATGAATTATGTGAATATATATATATGATAGCCGAATGTGGATATGATTGAAAGCTATGCGTACGAGTTCGATTCGACCTAGTTACGATGTCTGAAAGCCCCGTATGAACCTAAGGAATAGGTAGGATACATATGTCATGACATAGGATTTTCGATATGTGTTCTCATGTAAGACCACGTCTGGAACGTTGGCATCGATATGTGATTACGTGTAAGACCATGTCTGGGACATCGGCATCGTATTTAATTCGTGTAAGACCTTGTCTGGGACAGTGGTATCGATATGAGATTATATGTAAGACCATGTCTGGGATGTTGGCATTGTACGATATGTGTAATTATCCGAGTATCCTATTCAATTCCAAATGGTTCAACGGGAAATGATAAGTTGTGATCTAATGTGTAAATCGAGCTAAGTGATTAGGTATGTGATAGTTCATTACCTATTTGAAAATAAGGTAAGTTTGTTCTTTAATATGTGACGTAAAATATGCATGATGCTAATATAAATAAAAATGTATTTGTGAAGTATATTCGGCCACATGTTATGTATAAGTATCAGATATTAAAGTTTAATTCAAGAGTATATGCTTATGAGTGTATATATATTCGGTTATATAATGGTACTATGGTTTTGAAGTTGAATGTTACTTTGACAATAGATATATGTATAATCAGCCAAGGTAAAATTTATATATGAAAGTATATGCTGTATATCAAATTTTAAGCTTGAAATTAATGCGATTATGATAGCATGAATTGGTTTGGTTAAATTTAGTTGATGTTGTCATTGAGTTATTTATTTTCTTATGACTTACTAAGCTATGATAGCTTACTATGTGTGTTTATGTTTGCTTTGTTTTATAAATTTTGGAGTCTAGTTACGAGCTCGTGGATCGTCAGTAAAGTCTATCACACTATGACTATTTTTGGTACTTTATAAGTTTGAACTTGAACTTATGGCATGTATAGGCTGGATTATATTTGGTTAAGTTTGAAGTTGTGTATATACTAAGCCATGCGAAAATGGCTAATATGTTATGTGAGTATATGAAACTTTAGTTAAGTTTATATATGTCATATGCATTGAAAATGGTTAGTGATTTTGGATGTGTGTTTGGTTGATTCGACTATGGTTCATGCCTTGATAAAAATATATGTGAACTTGGTTGTTATGTTTGGTGAAAGTGTTATTATGTGATTTGGTATTAAAGAATATTTGGTTATGGCATATAGGTGAAATTATAGTTGGATATATATATATGATTGAGTAATATGCCTAATGATTAGTTTTAGCTTGATATGTTCAAAGGTAATGTGTATTTTAATGATATAAGATATGCGTGAGATATGTATGATATCATGAATGGATGTATTCGGCAATGAAGATTGAAAATGGTATATTTTGTGAAATGTGGTACATGTTTTGTTAAGCTATGAGATGACTTTGCTATATTGTGATTTTGATTATTCGGTGTGGTTTATTATTGACATAAAATTTGATATATACTTTGTATTGTAAAATTTGCTTGGAATTGGTAAATGATGTGCATGCATATTCGGCTAATGATAGATAAATTGGATATGCTTGCAAATGACATGTTTGGTTGTGGTTTGATATTTAAAGTGACAAGTTGACATTTGTATTCGGTTAGTAAACGGTAAATTTAACTTAAAATTGAATGGTGGAATTGGTATGACTAAAAGGGTTAATTTTGATAGCTGAATAGGTGAGCAAATGAATTAGGTGTGTATTAGTAATTTTGTCACTATGCTAGCATATAAATTTTGGTATGTTTTGACTTGGTAATTATGCTTAGAAATGGTTCATAGTTTGTTTGAATATATGATGGTTAGACATGTTATTTAGCTTGAGAATTAGGTGATATGACATAACATTTGTGTTTTAAAATGGTTCATATTGATATGGTATTTGACCATATGAATAGTAATTCATGATACAAGATAACAAAATGGTTATATGCGAATACAATAAAATTGTTTTGTGCTTTGTGTATTAATGATTCAAGAATTGTTTAACTGAAGTTACAAAGGTATGCTTTTGAATATGGTCTGAGTGATTGCGTGAATGTATGGAAGTTGTATCTTTTCCAGTAATCCCTCGTAACCCCATTCTGGCGACGGATATGAGTTAAGGGTGTTACAACACTTGTGAATGCTTGTGTGTTTAGGGTGGAAAATATGGCTTTGCAAATAGCCTATTTTTGTCCACAAGGGCAGGGACACGGGCGTGTGTCTCAGTTGTGTGTGACACACGGTCATGTTGCACGGCCATGTGTCCCCTGGTGTTGAAATGAGATAGAAGTCAATATGCTCCACATGACCTCACACACGGGCGTGTGGCCGATTGTGTGGTACAAGTCAGTATACCGTACAATTTTAGCACGACCTGATACAAGGGTGTGTTGCCATTTTGAAGGCCACACAGGCTAGACACACCGGCGTGTGGTTGGCCGTGTGACCCAAGTCGATATCGTCTCCAGTTTTCAAACAGCTTGGTACATTGGCATGTCCTCGACCGTGTGACACAAGTCAGTATGTATGCCCTGTTTTCATACGGTCTAAGACATGGGCGTGTCTACTAACCGTGTGAGGCACACGGCCTATTCACATGGGCATGTGATACTGAAATGCATGATTTAAGCTTTGTATGCTCAATTTAGTACATATTGAATGTGAATGAATGATATTTACTAAAATGAGTTACATTTGATAAATGATTGTTCTGAATTGAGTTACAAGTCCTTCCGACGACAGTTACGGGTTAGGGGGTTACACCCCTAAACTTAAATTATTGCTCGTCTTGAGTAATGTTTATGCACAGCAAAAGGTCTTGCTAAGGTAAAATTGCTAACTGTGCAAGCAACATCAATCTTAGTCCCATAATAATGCATTAATAACTTCATGTTCATAGATCTTCTTTATTAACAAGTAATTCATATGGAAACATTTTTAGAGTTTCATACTAAGTTTCAAAATATGCCAACATGAATCATAGTTTGTATGTATGTCACAGCCACAGATAAGATTCTTCATTCAACATAATTTCTTATCAATCAATCAAACAATCATAAGGCTTATTTATGATCTTCATATGTTGAATTTAGTACTTCCTTTCCACTAATGTAGGTGACATAATCTTGAAATCAATAGGTCTTTTATATGGTTGTAATGGGGCTCAGTTAAAGGTAGGGATTTTAAGAGATGAGACATTTTAGTTGCAAAATCTTAACCTTTAACTTTGTCTTGGATTTCTCGAAATACAACCTTTTTCTTTAAGTGAACCTTTGGGACACCCCTAAACTTATTTTGAACTCACGCTTATATATTTTTCTTTTTGGAGATTGAGAAAACTTCTCTTCGCTCTTCCTTCATCTTTTTTTTTTCTTTTTTAAGCATGGGCACATACATCTTTTTGAAAATTTCCTCAAATGTTGATTACCAAGGCAACTCTAGTTAAAATGGGTGCACAAAATTAAGATAACTTAAAAAAGATGGTAATGTGGCTTATAATGTAGGTTTATTTAAATAAACAGGCCTTTAAGCTCAAAATTACAGTTTCAAGGATCTAATATCATAGGGTTGGCTTGAAAAGGCTCAAACGATCCAAAGAAATAGTGCCTATATCATTTTAGATTTTTATGTCCCCTAGGATTTCGCCTCAAGAAAGTTACTTAGTCAATTCTAAAGATATAACCCTTCATGCATGTCTAATCTCAAGAGAAACTAAATTTTCGTGGCAAACATTACTAAGGCTAAGATCACAAGCATTCCATTCTTCATGATAACAAACTTTCACTGAGATAAAATCATCGTTCATACTTGCATACAAACTATCTCATTAACAAAAAATGTCTCTAAACATTCTTTTATTAAAACATACTTATGAAAGAAATGATTGAAACATACTTGAAAATTTTAAAAATTTGAGCAACTTATTTGCCTTACCCCTCTTTAAAAAGGAGCAATATACTATTTGCAAGAACAAAGCAATGAATGAAAATTGAACACCAGGTAGGGTTGAAAAGAAAGAGAGGTGAGTCATTATGACTGCTTAAATACCAAATCTTTCCTAATAACCCAATCCTAGACGTGTTCATTCCCATTACCACATTACTTACTCTTTTTCTTTCTAAAGAAGTGTTAAGTTTATTCATAATTGTTATGCTTTATTCTGTAGAAATTAAATCCTAATTACGAAAGAAATAAATTCCTAAAGACCTAAAAATAATTAAATAAATAACAAGACAAGAATCCCCCCTTTTATTTTTCTGACTCATTCCCCTTGTCTTTTTCAGCTCCATCTCCGCTTGCATAGTCAGTATCTTTCATCCATGTCTCAAAGATAACATCTGGGAACTCAAGCACAAAAGTATTAGAGATATTCTTAAAAGTGTTACGAATTGAGTCATCTCTAATATTTTCATATTTCCAATAAGTTAGTTGTTGATTATGTATGAACTTACACATATCCATCATAATTGACAACTCCGATTTCTTTGAAGCACTTGTAGAAGTTAGCATTAGAGTTGAAGATTTAGGTTCAACACTTAGCTTGACTGTTTCTTTTTTTAGCTCAACCTCTGGTTCAGGGGTTGTAGATCCTTCAATTAGTTTAGGACTATTAGGTTCCTTGTCAGATTATTCTTCTTCAGTGTCTGTAACTGAATTAGCTTCAGTTTCAGTTTCATTTGTTGACTCCTCAGTATCTGGCTCAGTTGGCTCTTATTGCTTGCCTTGAGTCAATTCATGCACCTTCTCTACTAACCTCTCAAGATCATGATTTGTAATGCACCCTTGAACATATTGCCCCTTCAGATTTGCTTGTGTTTTGACGTGGGCTCTTAAGGAAAGTGAAGTGATTAATGATGGAAAATAAGCTCTTCTTGTCTTCTTTTTAGCACAATCATGAATCTCCTTGAGAATAATTTTCTCAATATTAATAGACTTTTTTGTCAATATTGCATATAACAAAAGCATCCATTCCATTGAGATGGTGGAACTATGTGAGATAGGCATAAAACTGAAGCGTATGAAATAAGACCATACCTTTGCTACTAGTTTTAGATGTTCCCTTCGGCAAGAATGGCTTCCATACTTTCTTATAATCCATTAGGATCCTAGATTTGTCACAACATCAAGCACTTGTTGAAGAAAATCCCAATTGATATTGTTCATCATAGGGTAGTACTCATCTTCTTCAACATCAGGTAAGTTAAACAAATCATTGATGAACTTAGAAGTAAGAGGTACATTTTTCTTTCAAATGATGACCTCAGTAGCATCTTGCATAGTCAAACTAGCATAAAATTCTCGAACTATTTCTCATCGGGAAGTGAATGAGCATCACAAAATTGTTCCCACTTGAGAGCATTGATTTTATTTCTAATTGGTATAAGAACAACCATCAACTCATGACTCTTCAAGTTAAAACCTTTTTTCTGACATCATAGGTTGATGTTTAAAGATTAAATCAATTATCTCTTTCACTTTTTCATCTATCAAAATCAAGTTTTCAGGAGTAGTCTTTAAAGATCTAGTTCTTTTGCGAGACATGATATCTTTTCTTGAGAATTTGGAAAAGTTTATGCATAAGGGGGAAAAGAGAAATCGACAAGATGGGTAAGGACTTGCTACGATGAAAATCTTACGATGGCAAGGATGATGTGGCGGTAATAGGTGATTTTGATAAAAAGGGAAGAGAGATTGGGGTTTCTTTCGGGATTTGAGGCTAGCAGCACAAGAGGGAGATTTAGGGATTTTTAGGGTTAAGCAAATTGTTTTGAGGGATATGAAAAATAGTAAAATGAAGAGGAGTTTATATAGGGAAGAATTAGGGCAACATGTAGCAAAAATTTAGCTACATTAGGGTTACTTGGGCGGCAAGTAATGGGAGTGGCAACAAAGTATGCATTTTTCCCTCCTTTTTTTTGTCTTGGGCCTCAAACTCAGACTGTATTTACAAACTTACTCAAGAAAAAAAAAACTAATTAATACTTGGGCCAAATTTAACCTCCTTTATTAACATAAAAATTTAAAATTTAAACAAAACAAATGAAACTTAAAAATTTTAAATCTTTATTAGAAAATTTCTTCTTAACAAATTACATTAAATTAATTCCCAGGAAAGGTTGGAGGGGTCACAGTGGTCCCGCTTAAGTTCCAATCTCCTTAGATAGAATTAATTAAATGTAATAAGTTAAGAAAATAAGTTCTAATTAATTATTTATTTACAAAACGAGTTCATGAAAAATCAAGGGTCTGTTAATTTGAACGAGGATTCAACACGCTCAACTGCACCATCCCAGTAGTGTTTGAAACGTTGACCATTAACTTTAAACATACCTCTGTAATTGTCGTATAATTCAATAGCTCCATAAGGATAAACTCGGTAGATGGTATAGGGTCCTTTCCATCGAGATTTAAGCTTCCCAGGAAATAACTTCAACCTTGAATTAAACAACAAAACCTTTTGACCTTCTTTAAACTCGTGAGGTTATATATGATTATCACGCCATCTCTTTGAACTTTCTTTACACATTTTGGCATTCTCATAGGAAAACAACCTCAGCTTTTCCAACTCATCAAGTTGTAACATCCTTCTCTCACCGGCTTGCTTAAGATCAAAGTTTAACTGCTTCAAAGCCTAGTGAGCTCTATTCTCCAACTCTAATGGCAAATGACATGGAAAATGACATGTCTTTCAAAAGACTAACCGATAAGGAGTCACTCCTAATGGTGTCTTAAATGCTGTTCAGTAGGCCCATAATGCATCATCGAGCCTTCGACACCAATCTTTTCTGCTAGGGCATTCTACCCTTTCAAGGATACCTTTGATTTCACGGTTCACTCTTTCAACTTGCTCATTAGACTGGGGGTGATAGGCAATAGCAATCTTGTGCTTCACATCATATTTTTCAAGCAACCACTTAAGCCATTTCTTTACAAAGTGAGAACCTTCATCACTAATAATAGATCTTGGTGTCCCAAATCGAGTAAACACATGCTTATGTAGGAATCGCATGACTACCTTAGTATCATTTGTAGGGTATGCTTCAGCTTCAACCCACTTGGATACATAGTCAACAGCAACTAATATGTATTTGTTCCCATACGAAGAAGGAAATAGGCCTAAGAAGTCAATGCCTCATACGTCGAATAATTCAATCTCCAAAATGTTTGTTAAGGGCATCTCATTCCTCCTTGATATATTTCTGGTACTTTCGCATTTACCACAGTTCTTCACATAAGCATAAGCATCTTTAAATAGTGTAGGCCAAAAGAAACCTACTTGCAAACTCTTTGCTGCAGTCCGTGAACCACCAAAGTGTGCCCCACTTGGAGATGAATGGAAATGATACAAGATCTCAGCAATCTCACTTTCAACTACACACTTTCAAATTATATTATCTGCACACTATTTAAACAAAAACAGATCCTCCTAAAAATAATACCGACTATCATGAAGGAAATTTTTTCCATTGCTGGTATGTCATTTCTCGAGGAATTATTCCACATGCAAGGTAATTGGCAAAACCAGCAAACCAAGGTGTTTTATGAATTTGACTTCCTCAAATAAGTGTTCATTTGATAAATTCTCGTTGATAGGCACAGATGATCAAGTTACGTCATCTTGTTCCAACCTCGACAGATGATCAACTATTTGATTTTTGACACCTTTTCTGTCTTGGATCTCAAGGTCAAATTCTTAAAGTAAAAATATCCAACGAGTTAGCCTCAGTTTTGCATATTTATTTGTGAGCAAGTATTTAGTGGCTGCATAGTCAGTAAATACCGTAACTTTGGTACCTATAAGATATGAGTGGAATTTGTCAAAAGCAAAAACTATAGCAAAGAGTTCCTTTTCAGTTACTGTATAATTAAGTTGGGCACCTGTCAAAGTTCTACTTGCATAGTAAATAAGGTGAAACACTTTGTTTCTTCTTTGACCCATCATAGCTCCAATGGCATAATTACTTGCACCGTACATCAACTCAAAAGGTGAGCTCCAATCAGGTGTAATGATATTAGGGCTGAGATTAACCATTTTTTTAAATCTTTAAAAGCTTCCAAACATGCTTTGTTGAAATCAAACACTGTATCTTTCTCTAACAACAAACACAAAGGCTTAGAAATTTTTGAGAAATCTTTGATAAACATTCAGTAAAAATCGACATGGCCTAGGAAAGTTCTGACTCCTTTCACATTAATTGGGGTTGGTAATCTTTCAATTATGTCCACCTTTGTTTTATCGACTTCTGATAAACCGTAATTCATACATATTTCTATCCCATGCTTAGCACATTTTATGGATGATTTTTCCTTAAAATTGGTGAATTAGATGCCCCTAATGCCTTAATTTCATATTTTATACTTAGGTGAGCATAGGAGAATGAAAGGAATGAGAAACAGGCCAAAAATGGAGAAAATGGGCCAACGTATGAAATCAACATGGCCTGGACCTCCTCACACGGGCAGACCACACGGCCGTGTCAATTTGGCAGAATCGAAGCACGACTCACACGGGTGGACCACAAGCTCGTGCCTATTTAACAGGCTTGACCACGGCCTTAAGCAATCACACACGGACGTGTCACACGGGCATGTCCCTGCCGAGCCCAGGTTGAGTGCAATTCAGAAAAGGCCAATTTTGAGGGTTCTTAGGCATTCTAAAGCCTATAAATACATCTTAGAGGAGGAGGAAAAGGGGACACACAGAGAAAGAAGCAGGGAATTGCTCAAGGAAAGCCGATTGATCCATCTCAAAAGCCGGATTCATCATCAAGACTGAAGATCTCCCCTCAATTTTCCTTCAAGAGTTTTGGGTTTTTCTTTATGTTTTGTATTCATTATTCTTCTGAGATGTTTACCTCTTTATTTATGAACTAAAACCCCTAAATACCTAAGGGGAATGGAACCTAAGACAGATCTTGTTATTATTATTTGAATTGTATGATAAATATTTGACTTGTTCTTAATTATGTGTTCTTAATTCTTGTTTTGATATTCCAAGATATTAATTCAAGTTAAGCTCTTATTCAGAGGAGGAATAGACCCTGTTTAAGAGTACATTTGTCATAATTAAGAGGAGTTGATTGCGCGCTTAGAGATAGGGTGATAAGATTTTTCTAGATTAGGGTGAAACCTAATAAGGGGATCCATAGATCGAGTTACTGCAACCCTAGGGAGTTAATTAGAAAGAGATTTCAATTATTCAACCTAGGGTTAGATGTTGTTAGTCTCGAGAGGGATAATAATATAACTTAAGGATTTCTACGGATCAAGTCAAATGAATAAATCGTCCGATTCAGAGTCAAATAACAAGTGAAGTCTAGGTGGATTTTTCCGTAAGTATTGTCTTAATTCAATCGTTTTTCCAAAAGTAATTCCCCAATTCTATTTTCTGTGAATTATTAGTTTAGTTAATTAGTTAGTTAAAACAAACCCCATTATTATTAGGCTAGATAATAAAAAGACAGTCATTACTAGTACTTTTAGTTCTTTTGGGTTCGATAATCCGGTCTTGCTAAAGCTATACTACTGTTCGATAGGTACACTTGCCTTCATCGTGATAATAGTTAGTTTCAAGAACGATTCATTATAAATATTTAAAACCTCTCACGAATATCACGTATCAACTTCAATTCCTCTCTTTGAGATTTTATGCCCTAAGACAATCCCTTCCTTAACCATAAAATGGCATTTTTCCTAGTTAAGGAAAAGATTCGCCTCTTCGCATCTCTCCAGTAGCTTAGCCAAATTACTCAAAAAAATATCATAAGTGTTACCAAAAAAAAAAATCATCCATGAAAACCTCAACAAAATTTTCAATCATGTCAGTGAATATTGCCATCATGCATCGTTGAAATGTTGCAGGTGCATTGCATAAACCTAAAGGCATTCACCTAAAAGCAAATGTATTGTATGGACAAGTAAAGGTTGTTTTATGTTGGCCCTCTAGAGCTACAACTATTTGGTTATATCCAGAATAGTCATCTAAAAAAGAATAGAATTCATTACCTGCCAGCCAATCTAACATCTGATCCATAAAAGGCAATAGAAAATGGTCCTTCCGAGTGGCTTTATTCAATTTTCTGTAATCAATACAGATTCTGAAATAGGATAGATGATTCTTGCATCTAACCATTTGATCACTTACTTTCTCACTACTTCTTTCATAATAGGATTGAGCCTCTTTTGCCCATCAATTCAAGCTCTTTCACCTTCTTCTAAAATAATTTTATACGTGCAAAAAGAAGGGCTTATACTTCGAATATCATCTATGGTCTAACGAATTACTTTCTTAAATTTCTTTAGAATAGCAATTAGTTGCTCCTCTTGATCTTTCTTCAGTTCTGCTGAAATAATCATAGGCAAAGTGGAACAGTCACCTAAATAAACATATTTCAAATTGGAAGGAAGTACCTTTAGTTCGAGTTTAGGTGGTTCTTCAATTGACAACTTGGGTTGCACAAATTCTCCGACTTCTAACTCCAATTGTTCAAACTGTGTGGATTGAATAAAATTTCTCAGATTAGCTTAGATCAAAGCCATGTCTTCTTCACCTTTTTCATCCTCCAAAGGGTTAAGATATAAGGTTTTCTCCAATGGATCTTTTTCAGAATTGCTTTCCATAGAAACCAAGGTTTCTATCTCTTCCATAACTAAACACTCTTCTGTTGGATCGGGAAATTTCATCGCTTTAAGAATGTTAAAGATTACCTAATTGTCTTAAACTCGCATGGTGAGTTCATCTTTCTGTACATCAATTAACGTTCTTCCCGTGGCTAAGAAAGGTCTCCCAAGGATGATCGGCACTTCCTTATCTGCTTCAAAATCTAAGACAATGAAATCAACAGGAAAAATAAATTTATCGACCCTTACCAAAAAATCCTCGATCTTTCCTTCGGGATATGCTAAAGATCGATCCGCTAGTTGAAGCGTCACAGTTATAGGTTTTACTTCACCTATCCCTAGCATCTTGAAAATAGACTTAGGCATCAAGTTGATACTCACTCCTAAATCACACAAAGCTTTACCGCAGTAAGATTCACCAATGTTATAGGGTATAGTAAAACTTCCTGGGTCTTTCAATTTGGGTGGCAGTTTATTCTGTAGAAATTCACTGCACTCCTTTGTCAAGGCAACGGTCTCATGCTCACTCAGTCGTTTCTTTTTGGACAGTATATCCTTCATAAACTTCACATAATTCGACATTTGTTCTAAAGCCTCCACCAACGAAATATTGATGTGTAACTACTTCAGAACATCCAAAAACTTCTTGAATTACACCTCCTGTTTCTATTTGTATTGCTGCAATCTTTGCAGATATAGAGGTGATGGAACTTTCGGTTGGATTGGATAACTCTTCTGCATAGGTACATCTGCATCCAAAGAAGATGTTAGAGTATCTGAATTCACTAAGTTAGGATTTACCTTGTAAGCCTTTGTAGATTCTGACTCTTTTGGTGTAGGAATTTTAACAACTGGTTGATTCTTCTCAACGGGCTTATCTTCGACATCAATCAATCGAGTTCCAGAATTTTACCACTTCGCAATGCCACTGCCTTGATATGTTCTTTACCCAAGTTTCTTGGATTCTTAGTATTGCTCGGCAAAGTTCCTTGCGGTCTATTACGAAGCTCCGTAGCTAACTGACACAATTGGTTTTCCAAATTTTTCAAAGTTGCTGCTTGGCTTTGGATCAAAACGCCATTTTTTTGCCATGTACTCTTTCAACAAGTTCTCCAAATTGTTTGATGCCTCAGCTTGAGGTGGTTTTGGAGCTTACTGATTAAACCCTTGAGATTGGTTAGGTCTATGCTACAATAAGTTGTTCGGTCTATTTCTTGGGTTGCTCCAAGAAAATTTAGGATGATTACACCATGAAGAATTGTAGAAGTTGGACTGGGGTCCTTGTCCACTCCTATTTTGATGTTGGTTCCTCACATAGTACACTGACTTGGGATTTGATGGGCAGTTCTCAAAAGAATGACCTTCCCCACAATACACACAGGAAACTACTTCAAACGACTTGGTGGCATAGCTGCAAAATTATTAGCACTATTAGCGATAAACTATTTTAACATAGAGGAAATAGACGATACCTGAGCTGATAACGAAGTGAGGGCATCAACTTCATGAACTCTAGCTACACGTCATCTTAAAGCTGTTCAATTTGTTGGCCATTGATAGTTATTACTTGTGATCCTCTCAATGATCTCATAAGCCTCATTATAAGACATAGACAAAATTGCACCATTTGTAGAAGCATCTACCATCAATCTTGTATGTGCATTGAGACCATTATAGAATGTCTCCAACTAGATACAATGAGGAATCCCATGATGAGGACACTTACGAAGTAACTTCTTGAATCACTTCCAAGCCTCATACAAAGACTAGTTATCTAATTATTGGAAAGTTGTGATCTCGTTCCTCAACTTAGCATTTTTGCTAGGCGGGAAATACTTAACCAAAAATCTCTCTGCTAATTCTTGCCATGTAGATATGAAACTTGGTGGCAATGAACTAAGCCATGCTTGTGCTCGATCTCGCAATGAGCACGAAAACAACTTCAACCTCAATGTGTCTTCAGTCACACCAGCTATCTTGAATGAATCACCTACCTCCATAAACAATCGAAGGTGGAGATGTGGATCTTCCGTAGGCATACCATTGAATTAGCCCACCGTTTGTAGCATTTGAAACATCACTTGTTTCAATTCAAATTGGGTTACCTCAATATCTGGCCTTCTAATTCCTGGATTTAACTCACTGAAAAGTGGCACAGCATATTATCTGATGCATCGATCCCTATCATCGATAATGAGGATGGGATTTCGTACACGTCTAGCTTCATTACCTTGGTCTTGATTCTGATTTCTGAGGTCCATCTTGACTTGTCTTTGAGCTGTTTGTTCACATCTTCTTTATCTGAATGTTCACTCAATTTCAGGGTCTACAGGGAGTAAATGATAATCCAATCTATACTCATAAACGCCTTGAAAAAAAATCACAGAATTAAAAAGAGTAAGCTAGTAATATTAGAAATAAACCAAATTGGAAGTAAATAATTTCACACACAAAAAAATGACTATGGCAACAGTTAACAATCCCCGGCAATAGTGCCAAAAACTTGCAACGCGTAGGTTTGTGGAAGTATACACAATTGCTATCAAGTACTAAGTAAGTATTGAGTTATCATCTCAGCAGGGATTGCATTTGTGTTAAATCACTTAATTGTAAAATTATACTAACAACTTGGTAAATAAAAAACACAATATGGTTGAGAAGAGAAAATTGAATATTTTGCAAACTATATGAATGAAATAGATTTTAGCAAAATTAATCACAATTTGCAACAATTATAACATAAATAAACTAGGACAATTACTTTAATTAAACTCAATTTATTATCAACATGCTTAATAACATTTGGAAAAATATTCCATGGCAACTCGATCTTTCATGAGTTTGGAAAGCATATTAGGTCCTTTCAGAATCCTTTACTTAGTAAATACACATTTTAATGATTCTTATTTACTAAGGGTTTCTTAGCATTTGTGTGAGGTAACAGGGATGTGTCTGGTTTGAAACAATTTAATCATACAAATCTAAAAACTATGCAGATAACAGAGCTTGGTTAGAGTTGTTATGCAACCTGCAATTTAATCTGGTTAGGATCTAAATTAAGCATGCACATTTCAATTATGTGTCCACTAGCCTTCGTCTGGTTAGGATCGTTCGACTAATTCAGGTGCATTTCAATCACGTATGAACGAAATAAGACTTGATTTTAATTGAAAACATGATCAATTGAGGCTCAAACATTATAAGCATGAATCAAATAAATATTATTGAATCAAAGCAATCATCCTAGCTTAAATAAAATTAAGCTAACATTGTTGTAAACAAGAGCAAAGAACACATAGCAAACATTTTTAGATTAAATCAAAGAAAAGAAAGATTAAACCCAAATCAAAGTGGCTGTCACCCAAGACTCCAACCAACGATGTAACACCCCTTACTCATACCCGAGATCGAGACAAAGTACGAGGCGTTATTGGACACATACTCAAACATTGTAGAAAATACGGGTTATAAAGTTTCATTCTAATTTAAAATCAATCAAAAAACATCATAGTGTCCCTATTATGGACTTACAAGGTCCAAAACATACATTAAATCGATCCGGGACTAAACCGAAAACTATAGAAAATTTTAGTAAAGTTCCTAAGGTTATGCCTCACACGCCCGTGTGAAGGCAAAGCACACGCCCGTGTGCTTGGGGACACGCCCGTGTCCCTCAATCGTGTTGAATTATTTGGATTTATTTTTCATTTCGAACCTACAGGGGTTTTCACACGACCAAGCACATGGTCGTTTCTCTGGCCCATGTCCCTCACACGGCCTAAAACTCAGACATTTTATTTATGATGTCATCATTCATTTTGAGGCACACAACTAAGGCACACTCCCGTGTGCTAGGCCGTGTCCTCCACACAATTGAGACACACGGCTATGTCTCTGCCCGTGTGTTTACTACCATGCAAACTAACCTAAAATTTTAGGTGCAGAGGACACATGGCCAGACAACACGCCCAGGGGGGCTGACCGTATGTCACACACGGCCTAGACACATGCCCATGTGTCTACCCGTGTGGACCTTTTTAGGGCTATTTTCCAAGCCTTTGGTCACCCTCTAACATCTATACACACTTATAGACTTCAATGGTATTTTACATGGCCTAATTATACTCTTAAACAACCTTGGCATAACTCATTACATGTTAGCCTCATCTCATCCACTTAGTACATGCTAAATTATCCTTTTTGTATGAAGGATTCACATAGCACATTTTACATTTAGGCCATATTATAACCATATACCATTATATGTTATTTCCACTCTCAAATTATTAGGTCCCATTTAAAGCATCCATCCATGATAAACCTCATCATTAAAACTCATGCAACATTTAAACATAAACATGCATCATTAGTAGGTTACAACCTATATCAATATGAGCCATATCTTATGGCCATATGCAAAAGAATAAGTATACCATTTAAGCCCTTACATTGGCTAGTCAAATGACACATACAACAAATAACCAAAAACCCTATACATGCCATTAAACAAAATAAAAGTATCTATATACCAAAGCTGAACAAAGTCGATAGTGTGTTGATTCTCCAACTGTCTTCCAATCTTCACGAGTCCACGAGTTCTGTAAGACAGGGAAAAGAGAAAGTGGTAAGCATTTATATGCTTAATAAGTCCAGATAATTGGAAAGTAAACTTACCGATTAATTAATATACAACCATATTAGGCAATGATTCCAAGAAGCATGAAATAGTTCCCTATCACATGCACTCAATTACCAAGTTAGTCTCATAACAATGCATCATATCATTAGTCTTAGATGAGCTCATTAATTCAATATTTCCATCTCTATTTCTCATGTTAATCCCGTTGAATTTCTCAGAAATCTCGATGGATGGCCCAATTACCATCAAATCATACAAGTGATCATCACAAGTACGCACTCCCGCAAACCTTATATCTTACAGTAGGATTACCAGTCCAAGCTAAATCCCCCGTAGTAATGACTCATAGAGCAATGTCAGGATAACCAGTCCAGGCTAAATCCCTTCTAATGAAAATTGCTCTCATAAGCTTGGATCTGAATTGCCAGTCCAGGCTAATTTAAGTTCTCAATCGGATTACCTGTCCGGGCTAAATCCTCAATGCACCCATATTCTTCGGGAGGCTCGATCACTTAAGGAACACCCGTCCGGGCTAGATCCTTCCTATTTTGAGATCGGATTACCCGTCCGGGCTAAATCCTTTTCTGCAACACATCCAAAATCTCATGTCATGTAAGCCATAATTTATCCATCGGATTTCCCTTTTTATTTCACCCGGGACATTTATCATCTTTTCATTACACTAGCACATTTCATGGATTATCATGCCGTGAATATCTAAATTTTCTTACATTCAAGAACGTGTATATTTAAGTATATTAAGAGTTTACTTTGGGTTATACGAACTTACCTGGTAGTCGTTTTGGATTCGTGTTTCAGTTATTCCGAAACCTTTCGTTTTCCACGGTCGACCTCTGGAATTGGTTCCTCAGGGTCTATATCAGTAAAAATAAATCATTAATACCTTAAATTATTCAACTTTGGCTAAAACTCACCTTAAGGCAAAATGACCATTTTGCCCCTCACCTTTCACATTTTTTACAAATTAATCCTTAGGCTCGTATGATGAAATGCATGAAATTCCTTGGATACCCAAGCCTAGCCAAATGTATTATAAGCTCATACTAGCCCACATTTTCCTCCATTTCACATTTTTACCGCACATTTTATACCTTTTTCAATTAGGTCCCTTTTTGGTGTTTTCATGAAAAATCACCTAGAAAAAGATGTTTATCCAACATCCCACTTCCATAATCCTCCATAAATCATCAAAGAACAATCATCTCATGCATGGGTCA
The DNA here is from genome assembly GCF_007990345.1 of Gossypium hirsutum. NCBI lineage: Eukaryota > Viridiplantae > Streptophyta > Magnoliopsida > Malvales > Malvaceae > Gossypium > Gossypium hirsutum. Next base: position 81,407,809 of record NC_053428.1, on the reverse strand, counting down.
AATTTATAACATGAACCCTAGCTTGAAATATGGGTAGAAATAGATAGAGCATGTTACGAGGGTTTCAAAAATACGAAGAACATTAAAAACGGGGCTAGGGAACACTTACTATCAAGCTTGAAATGTTGGATAACCTTAGATATGGAGACCCCTTCAAATTCGAAAGCACGGAGAAGAAAATGAGTGAATTCTTGCTTTATTTTCTCTTTTTATTACAGTAATTAACCAAATGACCAAACTGTCCTTCCTTACTAACCTTTCTAAATTTTCCATGCATGCCCATTTTTGTCCAAAAACTTAAAAATTAGGAAAATTTCTCTTTAAGGACTTCTAATTAATATTCCAAAGAAATTTCATACAAATTTCTTCTAGAATCTAAGTTTTGCAATTTATTCAATTTGGTCCCTAATTTCCAATTGGACACCTTACACATAGAATTTCTTCATGAAACTTTAACACATGCTTATTTTCATATCCTAGACCTCATAATGATCATGAATTAATTATTTTAATGTCAGACTTGTGGTCCCAAAACCACTATTCCTAATAGGCCCTATTTTAGGATGCTACAAAAGAGGCTCTTTCGCTCATTCGCTTTGCTCCTTTGTTGATGGCTCTCCAAGGTGGCCGACCAAGGACTCTTTAAAAGGATTAATTGCTAAAATCTCTATGAAGAGATGATGCTAGGCGTGGGAAATGGAAGATGCTAAAGAGAATTGAGAGAGAAGAGAGAATGATGATGGATGAGGGATGATTGATGAGGGATCAAACGAGGTCTTATTTATAGGTGGAGAGAGGAGGGTAGTTTGCTAAAAAATAGAGAAGTTTAGTCTCTTCAAGCTTTTCCAAGGAGTGGCCGGCCATGCTTAGTGGATTTTCAGTTGAATTTTTCTTTATTTTTAAGGAATTTTAAATGCCATAACAACTCAGGACTGAGACTCGATCAAATGTAAATCTTCGGGCAAATATCTAATTTCTTCAACATTGTAAGGACCTTGTGTAATTAAACCAAAAAATGGTATATGTGGACAGCGATGTGTGGCCGAAATTGGGTTAACTTGGTCTTCAATTTGGACGGTTTTTGTAATCCAACAAAGCTATCAGACCTATCCAAAATAAATTAATAAATTAAAGGACCAAAGAATAAAATAAATAATTAATTAAAACCCAAATTATTAATGAAATATTTTAAAATTAATTATTAAATATAATTTTTTATTTTTTATTTTTTATTTAATTTAATCATGCATGACCCATTTTATGTCTTAAAAATATAATATGTTCAAATAAATATAAAATAAGCCATTTTATGCATAAAAACTATATAGTAAAGCATAAAAATCATATTTTAATAATTTCTATCTCCTAATTTCATATTTTCACATATTTCATTAATTTATTAAACAATCACTTAGTTTTAACAACAAATTTAAGTAAAAAGGTGATAAATTGTATAAGAAAAATCCTATATATTTTTTAGTTTACAATGATCGTTTTCCTTGAATGTGCCATATTCTGGGCGAGTTACCTCTATCGTACCTTATGGGAAAAGGTTTGTACTACGAATGGACCTAACCATCTTGATTTTAGATTTTCGGGAAACAACCTGAACTTTGAATTATATAAAAGGACAAGATCTCCAGCTGCGAATTGTTTGGGCTGCTTTAAACAAGCATCATGGCATCGCTTTGTCTCTTCTTTATTTAATCGCTAGTTCTCGTAAGCATTCGCTCGCCATTCATTTAACTTGTTCAGCTGCATCAATCTCTTCTCATCTGCAAATTTAATATCATAGTTTAGGAATTTTATAGCCTAGAATGCATTGTACTCTAATTCATTTGGTAAATGACAACTTTTTCCATAAACAAGTTTGTAAGGAAATGTTCCTATGGGAGTTTTAAAAGAAGTTCTATAGGCCCATAAAGTGTCATATACATTTATCGCCCAATCCTTCCTATTTTACTCTATGATTTTTTCTAAGATATGTTTGAGCTCTCGTTTTGCAACTTCAACTTGTCCACTAGTTTGAGAGTGATAAAGGGTAGCTGTCCAATGATGCATTCCATACTTCTTAAGGACTTTATCTAATTGAGCGTTACAAAAATGCATACCCCTATCACTAATAATTGCTCTAGGTGTTCCAAATTGAGAAAAGAGCTTCTTGAGAAATCTAACTACCACTCTAGCATCATTAGTAGGTAAAGCTTGAGCTTCTACCCATTTTGACATATAATCGACCGCTACTAGGATATATTTATTACCAAACAAGCTAGGAAATGAGCCCATAAAATCAATGTCCCAGACATCGAATATTTCACATGAGCATATAAGTTTAAGGCATTTCATAACGTTTAGAAATATTACCTGTTCTCTGGCATCTATCACAAGAAGTAACATACTTGTTAGCATCCTTGAACAGTGTGTGGCAATAAAAACTCGATTCAAGCATTTTATGTGCTGTCCTAGTCCCACTATAATGTCCTCCTATTGGTCCTGAATGGCAATGTTCCAAAATTTTACTCGCTTCTGATTTTGTAACACATCTCTGAATTACTTGATCTCTGCTTACACGAAAAAGAAAATGATCCTCCCAAAAATAATTTTTCACATCGGCAAAGAATCACTTCTTTTGATGATGATTTAGTAGGATGTTAGCAGTTAGGTAATTTGCAATATCTACAAACCAAGGGACTTTAGAGTCGGTTATAACCAAGAGTTGTTCCTTAGGAAATGAGTCATTTATCTCATTCTCATCAAGCTCTTTGAGATATGAATTCTCTAACCTGGAAAGGTGATCTGCTGCGAGATTTTCATCTCCCTTCTTATCTTGGATTTCTAAATCTAACTCTTGCAATAATAAAATCCATCTTATAAGTCGAGGTTTTGCATCTGATTTAGCGAGGAGATAACAAAGAGCCAAATGGTTAGTGTAAATGACAACTTTAGATAATATCAAATATGATCTAAATTTATCGAATGCAAAAACCACAGCTAGCAATTCTTTTTCTATAGTAGTGTAATTTTCTTGTGCAGCTGTCAATGTCTTGTTAGCATAATAAATCGGTTGAAAATGTTTGTCTCTTTGCTATCTAAGAACTGCACCTACTGCAAAATCACTCACATCACACATTAGCTCAAAGGGTAAATTCCAATCAAGTGCAACCACAATCGACGCACTAATTAATTTGTCTTTAAGAGTATTAAGTGCTTCTAAACATTCTTGAATAAAATTGAAAGGCACATCTTTTTCTAGGAAATTCGTTAAAGGCTTAGCTATTTTAGAAAAATCTTTAATAAATCTTCTATAGAACCTAGCATGTCCTAAAAAGCTTCGAATATCCTTAACTGAACTAGAGGGAGGTAATTTTTCAACGGTTTCAATTTTTACTCTATCAACCTCAATCCCTCTACTAGAAATTTGATGGCCCAATACAATTCCCTCTCGAACCATGAAGTGACATTTTCCCAATTAAGCACAAGGTTTGTTTCCTCACATCTCATTAGAACTCATTCTAAGTTTTTAAGGCAAAGATGGAAAGAATTACTAAATACTGAGAAGTAGTCCATAAATACATCCATAATGTCGTTTATGAGTTCATCAAAAAGGCCAACATGCAACGCTGAAAAGTAGTAGGAGGCCAACATGCAACGCTGAAAATTAGTAGGAGCATTACATAATCCAAAAGGCATTCTTCGGTAAGCAAACGTACCATATAGACATGTAAATGTCATTTTTCTTGATTTTCCAGAGCTATCGGGATTTGAAAGTAGCCAGAGAGTCTATCTAGGAAGCAATAATACATATGCCTAAATAATCTTTATAACATTTGATCAATGAATGGCAAAGGAAAGTGATATTTTCTTGTGGCATCGTTCAACTTCCTATAATCAATGCAAACTCTCCATCCTATGACTATTCTCGTTGGAATCAACTCATTCTTCTTGTTGGCTACAACAGTCATGCCTCCCTTCTTAGGAGCAACCTGCACAGGACTCACCCAAGTATTGTCAGAAATAGGATAAATAACTCCAGCATCTAGAAGTTTAGTTATCTCAGCTTTAACGACTTCTTTCATGTTAGGATTCAGTTGTCTTTGAGCTTGCACACATGGTTTGTATTCATCCTCCATTAAAATTTTATGGGTGAAAAAGGAAGGGCTTATCCCTCTAATGTTAGAAATCTTCCAAGCTATGGTTCTTTTATGTTCCTTCAATACTTATAATAACTCATCTTTCTCATTTGGCTGCAAGTATGAAGCAATAATTACTGGTAATGTAGAATTATTTCCAAGGAACGAATATTCTAAGTAATTTGGTAATTGCTTCAGTTCCAATTTGGGAGGTTCTTCAATAGAGGGTTTTAATTTTAATTCATTGTTTACCTCATTACCCTTATAATTCTTCTGTCTCAGTGAAGACTCATTAGAATCTAAATCAATTTTTGTCTTACCTATCACAGTAGTATCATCATCTACCTCCTCTTCTTGGATAAGAAACAGTTCCAACATATCCTTATGAACAATTCCTTGTAAAGAATCTTGAATAACATGGTCAATAAAGTCAATAAAATAACAGGAATCGTCTTATTCTCTAGAGAATCGCATGGCATCATAGATTTTAAAAATAATCTCTTCATCACCTACCCTAAGCATAAGTTTACCATCACCCACGTCAATGATAGCCTTTGTAGTGGCTAAAAATAAACGACTTAAAATTAAAGGTATCTCAACATCCTCATCTATGTCAAGCACCACAAAATCAACAGGGAATATGAATTTATCTACTTTTACAAGGACATCTTCAATAATACCCTTAAGATATTTAATAGATCTATTAGCTAATTGAAAACTCATCTTAGTAGGTTTTGGTTCCCCAAGACCAAGCTACTTGAACATTTTATAAGGTATCAAATTAGTGCTAGCACCTAAATCAGCTAATGCTTTCTCAATATTCAAAATACCAAATAAACAGGGAATAGTAAAACTTTCTGGATCTTTCAGCTTGGTTGATAGTTTATTTTGAAGAATAGATGAACATTCCTCGTTGAGTTCCATAGTAGATAGCTCTTCAAACTTCCTTTTATTTGTTAAAAGCTCCTTCAAAAATTTTGCATATTTGGGCATCTGTGAAATAGCTTCAACAAAAGGTAAGTTAATATGAAATTGTTTAAAAAGTTCAAGAAATTTACCAAATTGTGCATCTATACGATCTTTATTCAACTTTGCTAGATATGGGATCGGTGGTTTATATTCCTTAAGCACTAGTGTTTCACTCATTTCGGGATTTTCCTCCTCGTTATTTTTCTTATTAGATTCCTATTGCAGCTTCTTTTCAGGTTCAGTCAACACTTTCCCATTCCTTAGTGTAACTGCTTTCACATGCTCTTTGGGTTGGGTTCAGTGTTACTAGGTAAACTGAAACACCCCTATCCCGTAACCGTCACTGGAGTAGGTAAGGGGCGTTACCGGACAAACAGATCATTACAGAACAATACAAAATCACTGAAATCATATAATATCAATACATATATATTCATTCACAATTCAAACTTTAATATAGTCTACGAGACTTAATGTAACACTCCTTACCCGTGTTTGAAACCGGAATAGGGTACGAGGCATTACCGGACTTAATCACTAATCATCGTATAAAAACCGATTCATAATTTCACTCTAATTTAAAACTTTTTCAAACACATTCAAGTTGTCCCTTAAAAAGAGCTTACAAGGCCCATATCATGCTTTAATTCAACCACACACATAGGCAAGTATGCACATTCATAAATTGCATCATTTAATTAATAACATAATCAAGACTATCTACATTAAATGACTTATACAATAGAGACCTTCAAATAACATTGGTCAGTATTTTAAGCCAATTCCTAGCAACTTAATAGAAATTAAACGAGTCTCCATACATGCCAAAGACTTAAAATACTTTAAAACCGTTATATATCGATCAATAGTTTGATAGTCTGATTTAACCTCCGGCGACCTCCAACTCGAGCTAACATCTGCGACACTATAGGAAAAAGGAAAGGAAGGGAGTAAGCATTATAGCTTAGTAAGTAAGTATGTAAATATTAATAAACAATACATTACCATACTTTAAACAAAGTCACAATATGTTCCCGGAATATTATCATCACAAACCTCGAACACATCTCCTTGCCATCTTCCGTAAAATACCGAAACCAATACTCGGTAGTACTTTATATTTAACAATTAATACACATAATTTGCATTTTATTCGAAAATAACCACAAAGCATAATATTTCATGATAATAATCAGCATCATATCATATAAACAACATTAAATTGCTTAAAATGACAATTATGTTACTACATTTACACATGAACTTACCTTGGTACCAAAATATAAAGATTTTGCAATTTAGTCCACAATCTTTTCTTTTCCTCGATCACGACTTGAATCTCGTTTTTCTTGATCTATAATACCAAATTAGTCTTATTTAATACATACATTCATCAAAACAACATTTAATACGAACTTTAAAAAATTACACTTTTGCCCCTAAACTTTTGCATAATAACACTTTTGCCCCTAGGCTCGGGAATTAAACTTTATTCCTTATTCTTATGTTTTATAACATGCTGATCACGTTTCCCTTCTATGGCAACATCAAATTCTCTCTCTAACATATACTTGTGACTATTAGGTATTTTTGCCGATTAAGCCCTTTTACTCGTTTTCACTAAAAACTGAGTAGCACAAGTTGTCTAACATAATTTAAAACCCCATATTCTATCATAAAACATCAAAATACACAAATTTCACCTATGGGTATTTTTCCAAATATAAACCCTAGGTTGAATTATTGCTAGCATAAGCTTAATCGAGCTTCCGGGATTCCAAAAACGTAAAGAACATTAAAAACGGGGCTTGGAATCACTTACTATGAAGCTTGGAAGCTTGAAACAAACCCTAGCTATGGAGAACCCTTGAAATTTCGGCCTAATGAAGAAGATGGACAAAAATTGGCTTTTAATTTTGTTTTTAATTCATTTTAATAACTAAATGACCAAAATACCCTTACTACTAAACTTTCCAAAAATTCCTTCCATGTCCTAATTTTGTCCATGAACTTAAAATTGGTCAAATTCTATTTAAGACCTCCTCATTAATATTCCAAAACAATTTCATACTAAAACTTCTAGAATGCAAGTTTTGCAACTTATTCGATTTAGTCCCTACTTTCAATTTAAGCACTTTAGGCATAGAATTTCATCACGAAATTTTCACACAATCATGCAATCATATCATAAACATCAAAATCATTGTAAAATAATTATTTCTATCTCGGATTTGTGGTCACGAAACCACTATTCCGATTAAGCCCTAATTCAGGATATTACATTACTAATTAACCCGTTTTAACCATTTTCAACGAAAATCACTTAACAAAAATTGTTCTCCTAACCTCAAGCATCCTTATTCTACCATTGAACATCAAAATGCACAATTATCTAGCATGGTTAAATTTTTTAAACTTCATTTTTCATGCAAATAAATGGTAGAAATAGAAAGGTTAAGCTTTTAGGATATCAAAAATACAAAGAACATTAAAAACAAGGCTCAAATGCACTTACAATTGAGCTTTGAAAAGCTTGAAAACCTAGCCATGTAGTTATGTAAATTTCAGCAGCCATATGAAGAAGATGAGTAGATTTTTGGGCATTTATTTTGTCTTTTATGCCTTAAAACACCCAAATGACCAAAATGCCCTTTTTACTAACCCTTTAATTTTTACCCTTCCATGTCTAGTTTTGTCCATACCAAAATATGATGGTCTATTTTCCATTTAAATACCTCTAGTTTAAACCCCTATTTCAAACAAGTACTTATATTCTAGAACTCATATTTTGCAATTAATGCTATTTAATCCCATTAATAAAATTGGGCACTTTATCAATAAAATTTACTTAACAAAATTTGCACACAATCACTCAAACATATCATGGACTCTAAAATAGTCATAAAATAAATATTTCTACTTTGGATTTGTGGTCTTGTAACCACTATTCCGACTAGGCCCTATTTCGGGTTGTTACACATAATGCTTAGTAAGTTCGTAGAACATAAAACATAAATTACCATTTCATTTATATAACATTAAGTATGAGCATAATATAATCCAACCACAACCTTAACACAAGCCCATGCATCATCATCAATACACAAGTTAGTGCATTTATACATAATTCACTTGAATTAAACATATGATAATTCATTTTCGTATGAACATACATCATTTGACCCATTCATCATTTTCATGAGCATGTGCATAGTTCCATTTGGAAACTTGCCATTTCAATCTCTTTTCTTGCCCGTTGAACCATCTAGAATATTATCGGATACTCAGGAAAGCTCACACAAAGTGTGCTTAAACATATAACTGTAACGTTTCCTTTACATTATTGCTCACACTAGTTATGGGTCGAAATGTAAGCTACATGATGCTGCTCACACGAGCTATAGAGTGTCCGCAACAAATGCAAGACCTCAGCCGTCGGTAGGACATTCAAGACCAGTACCTGAAACATGAAATTCCTAATGACATGTCATTTGTATCCTACGAATTCCCAAGGTTCAACTGGGACTCAATAACTGTCATAGCATTGCTTTGGATATACATTATTCAATAGCATTACAATTACATATAATAAAATACAATTGAATAACATGAATATAGTAATCCATACATACGAACTTACCTCGATGACTAGCGAGTAAAAACGAAGTCAAACTAATTTAAGGCTTTAGTTTTTTCACGATCTAAATCCGTACGTGGTTTATCTTGATCTAAATAGACAAATCCAACCATTTAATATCTGTAGCATGCAATTTAGTCCACATTTCGTATTTGTGTAAAATTACCATTTTGCCCCTAACGTTTTAACTTTTCACAATTTAGTCCTTGAGCTTATAAATTGAAATCTAAGCATTTTAATCATCTTTTCAAGCTAGCCACATTTTTTCTAGAGACTTAAACCAAACCATACAAACTATCATTTCATTAATTTGCCATGACCTTTTACTATTTTTACACACAAGTCCCTAAATGAATTTTTCATCAAAATTCACTTTACAAAACTTATTTATTTTTCAACAATGACTCATAATGTAACACCCCAAACCCGGCCCTGACGTTATGGCCGAATCTGATGTGCCACATTGAAGTTAAAAACCCATGTTTCGTTTTAGTGCTTTAAAAACCAACTTTTGTTAAGCTAACAAAGTGAATGGGAGCTAGGCACTAGGTAGGAATCCATAACAGAGGAGGTGAGCCATGAAGGCTGCTTAAGTACCAAGCTCTTCTAATGGATCCAATCCTAGACATGCCCACAACCATTGCCACACTTGGCTAAATCGAGTTGTAATTTATTTAAGTTGAAATCTTTGATAAATCGGATAATCGTGGCGTGGTGTTATTTTGAAAACAATTATCATTTTGAAAACACGTCCTAAGTCTAGCCCATTTATTAACAAACAGATTAAAGTTATTAAAGATAAAATAATCCCAGAAAAATAATTAAAATGGCCTTATTACAACTCAAAACCAAACAATAATATTAATAAGATAAAACTTATAAGGAAATAAATCGGCTACTTATTGCAATTAAAAGAAATAGAAACAGCAGTGCGGCCATCTCCGAGTCCCTCGTAGCTTCAAACCATCTAAGTTTAGGGATTACCTGCATAGTTAGAAACGGGGTGAGTTTACGAAAACTCAGTGTGTAATCCCAATAACAAACAAACAGTGAAAACACAGTATCAGTACACTCTGGGCCAAAGCCCTATTTAGTCTTAACATATGCTGGGCCGAGGCCTTTAATTTAATGGTTACTAGGCTGAAGCCTTTTCATAAATCATATCACTAGGCCGAAGCCTTTTCATAAATCATATCATTGGGCTGAAGCCTTTACTGTAAACGGTATAGCCCTTAGGCCCATTTCAATATCACATGTAATGTCAATGGATGTATGCAAGCCCATTTGGGGAGACTACTCGACCCACCATCCGCTACTCTCCACCCGTACCAACCAACACACCATGTGGGGAATGATTCAACCCACCCAACTAACACACCACTAGCAGCATAGCTGCTTTATCATATATCTGGAGGCCTAGCCTCTTTTAATAACTGGGGCAAAGCCCTTTTCGGTAAACTGGGGCAAAGCCCTTTTCAATAAACTGGGGCATAAGCCCTTTTTTCGGTAAACTGGGGCATAAGCCCTTTTCAATAAACTGGGGCATAAGCCCTTTTGCACTTCCTCCATCCATATAAAAACCCAACCCAATGCAACATGTCATGTATGTAGAATGTCATGCCCATATTTGAATAAACAATCACAGTCAAGTCATTCATATCACCAACATATATTCACAATCAATCCGTCAACCACACAGTCCAAGTCAGTCACTTGCCCACAAGGGCAAAACAGTCATTTTTCACATTATAAGGATATTTTCATAATTTTACCAAATATCAGGATTTTCCATGTTCATTACAATTATCAATATTTCCGAGTGTTTAAACAATGACCTTTAACCCACTTTATCAAAGTTGGGCTTTTGGGCCCAAAACCCCTAATGGGCCCTACGAATGCTAATTTAGCCTACTTAACCCAAATTTTACAACAATACTAACCGTGTTAACGTGCAACTTTTCCAAATTCCATTTTCTATCAATTCTACCCAAATGGGTTCGAAAGCCCATTGGGCCCAATTTCAGCCTATCGTGGCCCAACTTACCATCGTGCACAAAATTGATTTCTTACCTGTTCCATCGATCCAAACACCGATCTTATCGTATTTATCGCATCTACCCAAACGCAACATTACAAGTTCCCGAAATACTGGTATTTTAGCATTTTGGCTTCTCAGCAAATATTAATCTAAGCTATTACGAGGGTTAGTACACACCTGTTACGGGTTGAAGTTGAAACGTTTCCAAAATCAATCGCCTACGATAACCACCACCTGTCACTCAAACTTAACTAATCCAATATCAATATATGTAAATCTTAAGCACATCAGTAATACGGAACATAAGGGCACATTCGTCATTTTACCATACAGGGGTATTACGGTCACTTTACCCTACAGGGGCTTTACGGTCTCTTTACCCTACAGGGGCTTTACGGTCTTTTTACCTAATAGGGGTATTTTAGTCATTTCATCCTACAACGGTGTTTTGGTAAATCTACAAACCAAGGGTATTTCAGTAATTTTGTTAAACCAATGGTATTTCCATAATTTTTAGAAAGTCAAGGGTATTTCTGTAACTTTGTAAATCAGGGGTATTTTGGTAATTTTACAAATTGAGGGTATTTCAGTAATTTCACAAACCAGTGGTATTTTGGTAATTTTACAAACTAGGGGTATTTTGGTAATTTTACAAATTGAGGGTATTTCGGTAATTTTACAAACCAAGGGTATTTTAGCAATTTTACAGACTAGGGTATTTTGGTAATTTTACTGATCGAGAGTATTTTGGTAATTTTGTAAACCGATGGTATTTTAGTAATTTTGTAAATCGAGGGTAAAACAGTAATTCTGTAAATCAAGGGTAAAACAATAATTCTATAAATTGAGGGTAAAACGGTAATTCTATAAATCAAGGGTAAAACAGTAATTCTATAAATCGAGGGTACTTTGGTAATTTTACAATTTGAGGGTATTTCAGTAATTTGGTAAACTAAAGTATTCTAAACAAGGATAACAATACGAATGGGCCTAAAGCCTATTCTCGGCCCAAATAGGCCCACACGCTCGTGTGGCCCTTTCAGGCCAGATCTAGCCACAGATATGAGATTCACCTAGCCTAGTCTAATATTTACTACACAATCAAACAACTTATCCAATTGGGCCCCTAGGCCCATTGGGCCCATATGACCCCTTTCGGCCTATCGCGGCCCGAAGTAGCCATCCTACAGCTAGAGTAGCGAGAAATACACACCTGATTGGCATCTGGAGTTAATCCAAGCTCCGAGCACTCTTAGCCGACACCAAACCCAAACGAGCATGCCATACAACGAAAGGGATCAGCCAAGAAAGGTACCTTTACTCTTCTCATGGTTCCCTCTATTTAAAACCAGCTTCGCAGCCACTCTTATGTTAGCTTCCCGATGTGGGATCTCTCCAACATCAGAGTTTAAATTCAACACCAACTCTTGCAGCCCCCTGTTAGTAAAATAAATGCTCCTTGCTTGCCATGGGATTCGAACCCATGCCTCCCCTCAGATGCTCCACACGCTACTTGCCACTAAGCCACAAGGCTTTTTGTGTCATATTTTATCCCCAATTAATTATAAGGTCTAAAGGCCAAAGTCTAGGTTCCCTTAAAAAAACCAAAATAAATTGCAAGAGCCAAGGTTTGAACCCAAGCTCCCATACAACCTTAATGATGCCACAACCACTAGACTACAAGCTTCCTTGTGTCATTTATTTAACACAATAATTTAAAAACCCTCATCCAAGCATCTAGGTTTTTCTTCTCTTAATACCAAAATTTTGCTAAAGCCCATGTTTGAACCCAAGATTTTTCTCACACTTCTCAAGGCCATTAACCACCAAAGCAGACATTTAATTGTGTTATTTTATCGCACAATTAAATACCTATATACAACCTCCTTACGGACCCGCACTCAAGGCCCAATACTTCTAGGCCCAAATTCGGGGTGTTACACATAATCTATCATTAAACATAAAAAATCATACGAAAACATTCATTTCAAGTCCCCGAATCTTTAATATTTTTATAAATTGACACCTGGTGTAACACCTCGAACCCGAGGCCGTAGCCGGAGTCGAACACGAGGTGTTAACAGACTTCAACCCACTTAAAAAAAAAATTTTACAGACAAGCTGCCAGTCTGCGTACTAGTCGCTAAAAAAATCATATCTCGAGTTCTGAAACTCGAAATCCAGTTCCGTAAATTTTCCCTGAAAATAGACTCATATGCCCGTCTACACATTTTTTTCTAGAATTTTTGGTCGGACCAATTAGTACAGTTTATTAGTCAAAGTCTCCCATGTTACAGGGATCGACTACATTGACCTTTGTGCATTACGACTTGGATATCTCCCTGCACAGAGTTTCAACACTGATGCCGTTTGTTTCTATAGAAACTAGACTCAGAGAGGAATCTATACATATATGGTATGACTCCTAATTATCTCTGGTTAATTTATAATGAATTTCCAAAGTCGGAATAGGGAATCCAGAAACCGTTCTGGCCCTGTCTCACGAGAACCTGAATATCTCTTAACATACTGTCCATATGATCTTTTCGTTGCTTCTATATGAAAATAGACTCATCAAGCTTCGAATACATAATTTATTAATCAATTAATTCCACTCCTACTATTTTTTAGTGATTTTTCAATCTCATGCCACTGCTGCTGCCAGCATCTGTTACGAAAGTAACTAGGTCCATTTCATGCCTACTCCTTGATCCAACTCAATCGAACATTCATGCCATTTTCGCATGGCTTAAAGTTTACATACTAAAGTTCAAACACAACATAATAGCCTATACATGCCGAAATATTCTCCTAAGCCGACTAAGAAGAAAGTACCAAAACTTGCTATCCGGTGTGATGACTTCGATGACGGCCCGACCACGCAAAAAGAGATGTGTCCAAGAAACCTAGAATAGGTGACAAGGAAACACCGAGTGAGTTTATAACTCAGTAAGTCATAAGCTATGCACTACCATCCATCAATAACATTATCACAAGAGAAAACAAAATGGAACGAGGCTAATTACTCCATCCATTCCGAACCATACCATAGTTCCTCCGACCTATCGGTTTAATTTCATACCAATTTATGCATTCACAATCCACATACTCATCAATAGGATATTCGAGGCATTTTCATAAATCATTTTATTTTCGTTACAAACATACAACTAAACGGCCTTTCACCCATTCTACGATAAATTTCATGTACGTGACTTCAAGTATATTTGTCACATAGGTTCAAACTTACCAAGCTCAACACCAAGTATAGACATAGCACCTATTAGCCATGAACTCAAGACACTTACTCGATCCGCTGTCCGTGATCGACTCAATAGCGTCGCACACTTAGTGTCCATAATGATTCAAGAATATATATTAAGTCCGCACACTCAGTGCTATATAATCAACTCGCACACTTAGTGCTACATAATCAAACTCGCACACTTAGTGCTACATAGTCAACTCGCACACTTAGTGCTACATAGTCAAACTCGCACACTTAGTGCTACATAGTCAATTCGCACACTTAGTGCTACATAGTCAAACTCGCACACTTAGTGCTACATAGTCAATTCGCACACTTAGTGCTGCACAATTTAAACCCGCACACGTAGCGCCAATCTTGTGGTCATAAATGTTTATACTCGCACATTTAGTGCCGAGATCAACAACTCAATACATCTCACCTCTTTTCTTTTCATTCAACACTTTCATCATCACATACGTACATGCATATATATATTTATTCATTCCATTCAGCATCATTACATAAACGTTATGACCATTTGAATTAATACCAACTATATGCTTAATGACTTACCTCGTGTTGGGTAAGACGGTTCCAACTCGGCTACTCGATGACCTTTTCTTTGCCTTTGCTCGATTCACCTCCTTTAACTCCTTGAGCTTAATCAATAATTTAACTAGTTTAACCACCTTGCTAAATATTTACAATCCAATTTCACATGTATATGTATGTTAGTATATTCGGCTAATAACCTCATGCAACTACCATATCATCAAAAATCTAATCACACATGCACATGCATTAGGTAAGTTACCTTTGCTAATTTTAAACCCAACATCACACAAGCTCTCAAGTGATGGCCGAATGCTTCTTTTGTTACCCAACTAATCATTCGACAATTTCATCCCCTTTACCACCCTTTTATGCCTAATTATCTAAATCAAGATAAGATCATCAACATGCCTAACCATAGCCGAATGTGCAACATTAATCTATCACCTCTATCTCTTAAATACTATCAAGTTCATTTACTTCTAATTTCTTAAGTTCAACATCTTAATGCCCATTATAGCCACTCCCATAATCTAAATTTAAAAATCGGCAACACCCACATTTCAACTATCTTAGCCGAATACTCCTCAACACTTAGACTAAAGTATGCACATTAAACTTAATACAACTTTCATTATTCCTTTCACCCTCAAACATAATTTATAAATCTTGCCCTTCCTTCCATGTTTCGGTCAATTATTCAAATTACCTCATAACATGAACATTCTTTTCAACTAATCTAGCATGACTCATTCGGCCTTAACAAAGAACCACTTTTCATACAAGGACAAAAATAAATCAAATGAACCTCCCATTTAAACCCCATTCTATCTTCTACTTACTCAATAATACATGTTTCTTAGTTCATATTCATCTATAACCATTTCAAATCACATACTACAAAACATCATCAATTTGGCATATAAGAACATAACCAAAGGTTTCTTGCAACACAACTCAAAAATCAACACATGGGTCATGTTATGAGCATCAAAACAACTCAACTTCACAAAAAAATGCCAAAAGAACCACATGATATCATACCTTAATCTATAAACTCACTTGGCCGAATGTCCTAGCTTCCATTTTTCTTTTCTTTTCCTTATGGTTTCGGCAAGATGATAGAAAAGATGATGGAACTTTGTTTTTATCACCACTTACTAATATAAATTTATTATACATAATTCCCACCAAATATAAAAAATGAAGACAAGGGAACACCATAATGCATGCGTATGTTGGCCGGCCATTCACATTCAAAAATGGTCTATTTGACATGCAAGTCCACTCTTTTGGTACATGCACTAATAGACCATTTTAAATTGGACTATCATATTTTCACCATGTCTCAAATCGATCCCTATTAACAATTTCTCATGCAATTGGTAAAATTAGGGAATGAAACTTCCACATACTCATGTTCACACATAATAAGCATAGAATATAGCAATTAATTATTTTACGACTCGGTCTTGTGGTCCCGAAACCACTTTCCGACTAGGGTCACATTAGGGCTGTCACACCTGGACTAGCTAGATTAAGCTAAAACAACCTCAAAAACATAGAAATCATTAAAAACGGGGTTCAAAATCACTTACATGTAAGACTTGAACACAATTGAACCTTCAAAGTGCATAAATGGAGTTTTCCTTCTCTAAATTCGATGGAGAAATGCATTCAAGAAGATGGTACTATGTTTTTACCATATTTTACTTTAACCTAATTATTAAATTACCTTTTTAACCTTACTTATTAACCTTAAAAATCATTTAAATTGTGTCCATAATTGTCCACTAGATTTATTAATGTATAATTACCGTTTAAATCCACCTTCTTCAAGGTTCCATAATTATTTGTGTAACATCTCGAAATAGGGCTTAAGCGAAATAGTGGTTTTGAAACCACAAATTTGAGGTTAAGAAATTATTTTTAATATTATTTTCTGTGTTATAGCATGATTATATGAGTGCATGAAATTTTTGGTGAATTAATTTTAGCGTTTGTGAGCTTAATTGCGAAAAAGGACTAAATCGCATAAATGGAAAAAGTTTTGTTTTACTACCCAAATATGATAAATAGCCAGAGAACCAAAATTGGAGGTCTTTAAGTGCAAATAGGTCATTTGGGGAGTGATGGCAGGCCATAGGGGACAAGAAAGTTGAAAAGTCAAATTTGGTGGACATTAGGTGACTTTTTTTTGGTAATAAAATAAAATAAAGAAAAAGTTGCCATCTTTTTCATTTCTTCTTCTTCTTCCACCGGAAATGGCAGCAAACAAGGGGGTTTTGAGAGCTTAAATTTTTAGCCACTTAGTTCCCTTGCAAGTAAGTGATTTTGATGGTCATTTTTTATGATTTTTGTATTTTTGGAACCCTTGTAGCTTAATCTAGCTAATTGTGTAACACCCCGAACCCGAGACCGTCACCGGAGTCGAACACGAGGTGTTAACAGACTTTAAACCACTTATAAAAAAATTTCCCAGACACTGCCAATCTGCGTACTAGTTGCTTTAAAAATCATATCTTGAGTTCAGAAACTCGGAATCCAGTTCCGTAAATTTTCCCTGAAACTAGACTCATATGCCCATCTACATATTTTTTTCTAGAATTTTTGGTTGGGCCAATTAGTACAGTTTATTAGTAAAAGTCTCCCATGTTACAGGGATCGACTACACTGACCTTTGCGCATTACGACTTGGATATCTCCCTGTACAGGGCTTCAATACTGATGTCGTTTGTTTCTATAGAAACTAGACTCAAATAGGAATCTATAAATATATGGCATGACTCCTAATTATCTCTGGTTAATTTATAATGAATTTCCAAAGTCGAAACAGGGAATCCAGAAACCGTTCTGGCCCTGTCTTACAAGAACCTGAATATCTCTTAACATACTGTCCATATGATCGTTTCGTTACTTTCCTATGAAAATAGATTCATCAAGGTTCGTTTACATAATTTATTCACTATTTAATTCCATTCCTACTATTTTTAGTGATTTTCCAAATCTACATCACTGCTGCTGTCAGCATCTGCCTTTAAGGTAGACTTTACCTATTTCATAGTTTCCATGATTCAACTAGCCCTTTTAGCATAAATAGCACAAATTATGATAGTGATTAACCATTCCCATGGCCAATCCTTGTTAAGCATATCCATACCAAATGAGTATAACATTATGCTCAAACATATATAAGCCATTTTCGCATGGCTATCCAAAATTATACCAATCCAAAGGGTCCATGACCCCCAACAAAAAGGGTAGTCCTATACATGCCATTTCGAAGTTCAACCAAAATTGTACCAAAAGGGGGGGCTTTGATAGTGTGGGCGACTTCGACTTCAAAATCCCGAGTCCGATAGCTGGAGAACCAAAATCTATAAAACAGAGAATCAAGGAGACGGAGTAAGCAATTTTTGCTTAGTAAGTTTTGAGCAAGGGATCCCAGCACAACAAAAGTATAGCATTCATGTAGCTAAACGGATAATTTCATATGCACAATTTTCAATATCATACTTACTTCAAATTACCAACCCTTTTATTCATACACAAAGATCAACTTAGCCAAAGGCCGGTAGCTCATTTATCAACTGAGCGAATACTTATTTGTAAGGGCTCAACTAATTCAAAGCACATACGAAACATACCTCAATGTTGGGATGTTTCAAGCGTATTAACTGAAATTTTTACAGTAAGATCATTCATTCCCAAATCACGTACTTTCGGAATTTAACCGGATATAGCTACTCGTTCAAATGCCTTCGGGACATAGCCCGGTTATAGTAACTCGCACAAATGCCTTCGGGCTTAGCCCGGGATTAGTATCTCGCACAAATGCCTTCGGATCTTAGTCCGGATATGGTCACTTAGCACAAAGCCTTCAGGACTTAGCCCGGACACATTCAAATAACCATGCACATTTAACAATAAATCATGGCACATTCGTATTTCGTTTCGTTAGCAAAACTCAAACACAAGACACTTATCATTCTTGCAATTTCGGCTCAATAGCCACACACAAAGAGAATGATTTTGATTTGCTTAAAACATGATCTAATCAAATCATAATTTAAGCTCTTTTACTCAAGAACTTACCTCGGATGTTGTCGAACGATTCCGATGGCTACTCGACCACTTTTTCCTTTCCCTTATCCAACTGGGGTCCTCTAAGCTCTTGAGCTAATTCAAACAAATTTAACTCATTAAAGTCTCATTTTGCTAGCTTATGGCCGAATATGACAAGGAGTTTGATAGGTCATATGGCCACCCTTTTAGCTCAAATACACAATGGTCATACGCATTTTTAATCGCATCAAGCAATTTAATACAATTCATTCGAACATCAAAAGAGAAGCTCAAGGTACTTAGCCCATATATACATTAGACATTAGAGTCACATGTGTACGAAATCACGAATCGAATTCAACATACTAGCTAATATTTCCCCTTAGCCGAATTTTCTAAGTCAAGCTAAAGCCATCAATAGGCTACCTATGGCCGAACATACACATAGCTTATGTACTTGTTCATGTGGCCGAACATACATGTCTATGTTGGGGCCGATTGCAACACTTAATACATTCTACAAGTATGGTTACTTGTATTGACTAAACACCATTTTGTTTCAAGTTCAAAACTTGGCTAATACACACATATATACACTAGTAAAACATCCTCTCCCTTTCCATCAATTTAACACATGCATTACTCATTAATATACAAAAATTATATTCGGCCTTAGCACACAACTTGCTAGCCGATTCTTCTCCATCTAGCAACCAATGCACATATGTGCTCACTCAAAAATGCTAAAAAGAAGATTCAAGAATCATCAATCCACCATCACATGCATCATTAACAAGCTTCATATTTAGCATGCAATGGCATTAACACAAAATCCACCTAGGCCGAATATCATCCCCATGACATAGCAAAGATTTGAACCATGGGCTAATTAGAACTCAAGCTAGCAACTAAAAACATGCATGAATCTCATGGCACAACCTCAAACATACCTTGATCTAGATACAAGTATGGCCAAACCTCCTCCTAATCCTCTTCCAAACCAAACATGAAGCAAGAACTCCTTCCTCCTTCCTTAGAATTTTCGGCCAAAAGAAGATGAAAAAGGATGAACAAAATTTTTCTTTTCTTTTCTTTAACTCACGGCAATGGGGGGGGGGAACAACCACACACTTTTTTTTGTTTCCATTTCTTTATTACCCATACTCCTTATTTTATTTTTCCTAACATACCTCACTAACATAACATGTTTGTGACATGTTTCCACTCATAGCATGGCCGGCCACTATGCCTTAATTTGGGTAAATTGACATGCAAACCCATCATTTTCACAATATGCATTAATAGGCCACTTTGCATTTGCCTAGCACATTTCAAAATTTTCTCACATAAGTCCTATTTGATAAAATTCACTTACAATTAACAAAATTCAAACACGAAATTTTCACACATGCACATGTACATATAATGAGAATCAATTATGACGGTTAATTATTTTTATGACTCGGTTTAGTGGTCTCGAAACCACTTCCCGACTAAGGTCAAATTTTGGGCTGTCACAAATTGGGAGGATTGTTTTGCAAATGGTTGAAAGTTTAGGGTTTTCCCATGAATATTTATGTTTTTTGCTGAAATTTTATGGAAGGAAATGAATCTTGGTTGTTAAATAAACAACTTTTGTGAAGTGGTGTTCATGAAAAACACCTAAAGGGACTATTTTGTAAAGTCTTTAAAATAGGTTGAAGATGTGTGAAATAATTGAAATTGTGAGTTTCTATAGTTATAAAAAGAATTCAAATAGGCTTGGTAAATGAGGAAATTCGATAAAAATCGATTTACAAGCCTAAGGGTAAAATCGTAACTTTTGTGAAAGTCTAGGGGCAAAATGGTCATTTTTCCAAAGTATGAATTGTGAGATGTTTTAATTAATATGATGATTAAATTAGTGAATTTTATCATTATAAATCAAGAAAATCGAGATTTGGACTTAAATCGGGAAGTACGAGGTTATGGACTAAAATGGAGTAATTAGTTGGAATTGCATTCGAGGTAAGTCCATATGACTAAATAAACATGTTATTCATGTTATTATTAATATACTTGAAATCTATTTTGCTATGATTGTATTGAATTATACGTTGGTGGAGTTATGTATGAAAAAGTGATGTCAAATGTTAATAACATTTTTGTGATGATTGAATACATTGGAAATTTGATGGGATATGATATTCCATTGAAATGAGTAAGTTGTATGTAAATAAGGAAACTTAGTCGTATTTATGCATTGAATATTTGATTATGTATATAATGCTTGAATGTACCTATGAGTAATATAAGGTGAGATTTAATGTGGTAAAAACACTCGGTTGGACCCTAGGAATAGATCGGATATCCTTGCCATGACATTTGGGTGTTATGGATGTATGCTAGTGTAAGACATGTCTGGGACATGCATCGGCCACATTATGAGAGCCAGTGTAAGACCATGTCTGGGACATGGCATCAGCATTAAGATGAAAGCTAGTGTAAAACATGTTTGGGACATGGCATCGGCTTGACATGTGTCAGTGCAAGCCCTATCTGGGACATGGCATCGACACCGATAGATGAGAGCCAGTGTAAGACCTGTCTGGGACATGACATCGACTTAGATGTGTGAGCCATTGTAAGACCATGTTTGGAACATGGCATCGGCATCGTACCCTATGTTTGTGGCTTAGTGATTATCCTGTAGTATTCCAAATTGTTCAATGGGAAATTTACGGTTTAAGTCAAAATGATAGAGCTTATGACTATGTTGTGAGGGGTACAAGTACCTACATGAAATTGAAGAGATGTGAACTCAATTCATGTTGTATGATTAGTAAGGAATGAATATGAGCATGTTGAGTAACACGGGTATGTATACCAAGCTCATGAGAAATGATTTTGATTTATGATGCATATTTGGTGAAGATGTACATGGATAATTCATGCCTATGAGAATGATTTTGTGATGAACTTGTGATTATAGGTCTATACTTATGATGTATAAATATGCATTTTTACCAATGTGGTGAAAATGAATTAATGAGGTGTGATAAACTTAGTATCATTAATTTACACTAAAACAGTTTTGGACAGCAGCAGCAATCTGATTATGAAAATCCACCATAAATTGTGGAAATTGAGTTAGAGGCTGAATAAAATATGAAATTAAAACTTAATGAGTATAGTTTCACATAGAGGAAACGGTGCATGCAAGAGAATTTCATATTATGAGATATTTGAAATTTTGTGAGACAGAGTCAGAATGATTTCGAAATCCCCTATTCCGATTTGGGAAAATCATTAAAAATTATAAAAAAATAGTTATGGATTATAATTTATATTCTTAGAATCCTTAATGAGTATATTTTCAAAATAAATAAATGAAAACATCATCCAAATCCCGTATAGGGAGATAATTAATTTTTAGTGAAGAGGGGTCGGAACTATCGAATAGTGAAACAGGGGTGATTTTAAAGAATAAACTGTACTTACTAGATAGATCAAAAATTCTGAAAATTTTATGGTAAGAAGATATGTGAGTCTAGTTTCAGGAAATATTAGCAAAACTTAATTTAGAGTTCCATAGATCCAGATATAAATAATTTAATGACTGTGACTCAAGAAAATAGCTTGACTTGAACATAAATAAAAGTACAAATATGGTTGTATTACGTTAAAAAGCAAGTCGATAAATTGCTTATTATTTTTCATACGGTCTTACTAAGCTATAAAGCTTACTCCCTTCCTTTCCTTTTCTTTAGTGTTTTCAGGTTAGCTCGGGATTGGAGATCGTCGGAGGCAGCATCGCACTATTAAGCCATCACATTTGGAATATTGATATTTGTTAAGCATGTTTAAGTGAGTGGCATGTATAGGGACTAGGTGTTTTTGTGATATGTGTTATTATGATTAGTCTAATGTATTGGTCTATATTGAGTTTTGGTATATGGCCAAGAGGTTTGTCTCATATTGATTATGGTTTGTGAACCTATCTATCTATGCTATGTTCTAATGCTTGTGATGAGATGATGTGATTATGCTTGTTGGCCATATATGGTTGGTGTTTATGTTATGAATGTGTCTAATATGAGATGCTACACCATTAAAGTGGTGTCATGATATGTGTCCTTGATGTGTATAAAGATGTGAAAGATTAAGGGTAACATAAAGGCTTGGAAAATAGCCTAAGTGTTGGCCACACGGGCTGAGACACGGCCGTGTGTCTCAACCGTGTGGGGGACACGATCTTAGCACACGGGCGTGTGGCTTGGCTGTGTAGTTCAAATTATTCACTGATGTCACAGTCAGAGAGTTACACGGCCTGAAGACACGGGCATGCCGAAGGCACACGGGTATGTCCCTTTGTCCACACGAGTGTGTGACATTGAGTTATGGAAAAATTTTCTAAGTTTTCCCAAAACTTTTTAAGGTTCTCGATTTAGTCCCTAAATACTTTCAATGCATGTTTAGGGCTTTGTAGGCCCCTGTATGGGACATTATGCATGTGTATGAAAAGTTTTGATACGAATGAAATTTTATAGCCGGTTTTTGCATGTTTGTGAAAGATTAAGTCCGGTAATGCCTCGTACCCTGTTCCAGCGTCGGACACGGGTAAGGGGTGTTACAATTTGACTCCTTCAACTAATAGAACTCTACTTTTGCACTTTTTACAATTTAGTCCTTTTCACTTAATTAATCATGTAAACATCAAATTTTCTTAATGAAATTTTAATACGACCTTACTAACATCCCATAGACATAAAAATATTAATAAAATAAAAATTTTCTCATCAAATTTGTGGTCCTGAAACCACTGCTCCAATTTCGCTGAAAATGGGTTGTTACAAAAGATCATGCAAACCAGTTAAAAGCAAACATTAAGGGTTTATATGAATATAAAACAAATCAGTGGATTCAAGATAGAAATGAGAAAGTGAAATGGATTTTGTGACATGTTATGACACATTATAAATGTTATATGTGACAAAAGATGATATATGTTTATATATGTTATGCCAAATGAATATGGTATTAGAATATGCATTGGAGACATGAAATGTAAATGGAGTTAGTTTATATTTGAATCACTTATGGATTATATTGATATCTTGTTTCTATTTATTTTTTTATTTAAATCATAGAAGTACCATTGAGCTCTATTGCTCAGCGTACGATTTGTTTATTTTCATGCACAGGTACTATAGATCTAGAAGTTAAAAAGTGATTGCCAACATCTAGTTTCAACCCTTTCAACTCAGCAAGTTTTTACATTTTTGTTATGTTAGTTGCAAATGGCATGTGCCTAACCTTGAGTTGCCCTTAGATTCATGTTGCCATTTTAGTACTTAGGGTTGGAAATATTAACCTTGAATATGACTATATGGGCTGACAATAGATATGTGATACAATAAATAGATTTTGGAATGTTGCTTATATGCTAAGTTAATGAAAAAGATGTTCGAATCCTGAATGAGTGTGAAATGTATATGATCATATGTTTTAAGATGTTTATAGCTATTGAAGATTAGTTTGGCCTTTGAATTAATGCCTAGAATAGGATGTGTTGATAATTAAGGCCATCTAGGTCATCCGGTTTTGAAATTGGCAAGCTGAATTGAATGTTTGGAAATTTTTGGGGAAACAACACTCAATGTCGCAACATTCTCCTATTGATGACGCGATATCGAGCTTTTGTTTTCATGGTCGTGATTCTCTGCTGTTGAGGTCACGAAATCGAATCCCTCTGTTCTCAAGGTTGCAACATTCTCTTATTGAAGTTGTGACATCATGCTTCGACCTTCAGTGTCACAACATGCCTCCTTCATGTTCGCAACATCACCCTTGCATTTTGAAAATATTATGTTTTAGTCCCTCGATTATCATCAGTGTTTCAAAAGAGCTTTTGTAAGCTCATTTATAACCCATATTTGATTACATAATGTATTTAATTAAGTTTTGGAACCTAATGGCTTGTATAACTTGTTTACTAGACATGCAAATGAAATCATAGTTTCTCTAGTAATGAATGTGGCATTTCACATCTCAAATTCATCGATTAGATCAAATGAGGGATGTTACAATTGTTTTCATAATATGTATATTATATTTAAATATTTTGAGGTATAAAACACTTTTTTCCATTTTTATACTAAAATATTGCACTTAATGTGACCCAAAAAAATTCGCACGTTAAATGTACATATACCATATAAATATAGTTTTAGTTGTCAAACATTGAAGCTTGCCATATAAGCTTGTTTCTTTTTTTTTCTTAAGCTAATACATTATTTTAATGTATATATACTACATTAGATATTTAGTTTTCACATGCATATGTGTGTGATAAAATTTCTAGTATTATTAAATTTACTTATAAGTAAACTAAAATGTTAATTATAAAACTTTAAAAAAAATAATTATAAGTGATTAAGGTTTGCAAAAGCAAACATGGAAGTTTTTAAAATTAATTTAATTATATATGTGCATAATCATGATGGGTGGCAAAAAGAAAATATGTAAAGACCATATGTATTAAAAAATAAAACAAAAATCAATATAACTTTTGTTGAAATAGAAAAATTGAGATTTTAAAGATTTTTGTGTCGTAAGTTTTTTTTTTCGAATGTGTTTTAAATTTAAGTTTCGTTTAATTTATTTTTAAAAAATATTTTAAGTATAAATTATTTTTTTATAAATTTTATAAAGAAAATATAAAAACAATCTCATAATTATATTTATTATTTTATTTAAAGTTTTCTAAAAATATTATCAGATTAATTTAAATATTTTATAATATTAAGTGGAGAGGTATGATGCATTGGGGTATTTATGGAATGGCGGCGAAAAGAAAAAGATATCTGTACTCTTACGCGGAAAAAGATGCAATAAATTAGTAGCCCTTCTGTTATTAAGCATCTACTCCTTTTTGTGATATATCGGAACAGAATTATATTCAACTCATTCATATCTCGTACATTCTTTCAACATTATGCAAATAAGTTTTCAAAACATAACTCCTACATTCCCCTTGGTTAATTATTAATATTTTTCTTTTGAGTAAGATCAACATTTTGAATATCAAAATATACTTTTGTGTTTTTGAAATTTAATTTTTAAAATTTCAGTTTATTTATTTTTTGAATTTAAAAATGCATATTCAATTATTAATACCATTAAAATTTTTCATTATATTTGCTAATATGATAATTTGAAATTAAAAAAAGATATTTACTTAATAACCATATAACCAAAAAAAACATTGCAATGGACTTGAATTTAACAAATAATTTTAATAGCATTAATAACTCTTAAAAATTTCATCAACATTTATTCAAAACAAAGTATTTGAATTAATCAATGAGATTGTAAAATTTTGAGGTATCCAATTATGTCAAAAAATTGAAGTATAAAGATCGAATCTAAATTTTATTATAGTATAGAAATCAAAATTGAAATTTAATCATTATTATGTAATTTGAAATTTAAGCGTATTACATAGACTAAATTTAAATTTTTAGTGAAGAAAAGGATGGTATAGGTGATTTGATTTAAAATTTTGAAACAATAGTTCAGAGACATAGTTAGGGGGATTGACCCCCTAAATTTCATTTAACCTTTTAAAAAGTTCACATTAGTAAAAGTAAAATTACAGTTTATCCCCTTAAAAATGATAAAAATTTGATTTAACCTTTTAAAAAGTATAATGATAAGGCTATTCAAATGTTAAAATTATATTTTTACTATAATAAAAATTATAATTTAATTTTTAACCCTAAAATATTTACTGAATTCCACCTTCTACAATTTGTCTGCAGGCAGCCTCAATGCCGTCTTTGCTCAGGAAAGGAAAGAAGGAGTAACTAATTATGTATTTAATACTGTAAATTGTCAAAATTGACTTTTCAATATTAAAATTGTCAAAGTAAGTAAATATTGTTCATTATTAAATTTAAAATGGGTATCAGAATACTTTTTAATGTATTGTTAGTGTATAAGTCTTATGTATTATCAGTGAATTGTAACACATTATTATTTAATTAAAACAAAAAATATGGAAGACTTGTAAACAAATACTAATAATTTTATTCAAACATTATTAAACATTAATCAAAACTATTATAAAAAAATATTAATAATTCTCGAATTTAAGATCTTGGATTTATGAATTTAGAGTAGCATTTTTTATAATTAATTTAAGATGCATTATTATTATTTATCGATGGTGTGTGAGATCTATATACCAACAATACATCAAATATTCTATTATAGATTTATATATCTAAGTACATATGATCCTTTTATGTTCCAACAGTTATGCATATGTATAATAAAGTTAATTAATTAATAATCACCTAACAATTACCTAACTTTAATAATTAGTCACTGTGAACTTATAGGAACTATCAGTAACATTTACTTATCCTAATAAAGTTGAATAAACATTTAAACCCACTTAATTATTTAACGGTTCTTTAAGAAACAATAATATTTAACATTATTTCCTATATTAATATTTATAGCTATACCTATTGTATGCACTAATGAGATATAAAAAACAAGGTTATGCGAAAAAGCAATCACGGGCATAGAATATAAACAATAAACGGAATATAAAAAATGCAAAAAAAAAATCTATTAATCTATATAAAAAAAAAGTTGGTAACTATTGCACACATATCACTTATAATTACTAGATATAAAAAAAATTACACTATTATTATACGTGATATAAGTGGTAGATTCTGAAATGATGGTCTCCGCAAATATATGCATATATATACAGAGGGCGAGGCCTTTAGATATAAGTTCATAGTGGAAACTGGAAACTATTGTGTTGAGTTGGTTAGTATGGAACGTGTATATGGTGAAATGGAGTCGCAATGTTCAACAGATAAAGGTGATGGGACTGTAGCAGGGTTTGGTAGAGGAGTGGAAGTGGTAGATATTAAGAAGCTTAGTGCTGAGGAGCGCCATGTTTTGATAGAGAAGCTTATCAAAAACATAGAGAAAGATAACCTCCGGTTGTTGCACAAGACTAGAAAAAGACTGGACAGGTCCTAGCCTAATTTCCCTTTGTTTGTTCCATTTAGACATGTAATCTAAATCACTAGTTATTATATTTGTTTGTAGAGTTGGTGTAAAGTTGCCCACGGTGGAGGTGAGATACAGAAATCTTAGCGTGGAAGCTGAATGTGATGTGGTTCATGGGAAGCCTCTGCCCACGTTGTGGAATTGTCTTCTGTCCGTTCTCTGTGTAAGTAGTATGAAGGAGAAGCTTTTTTTCAAAGATTGCTAGTAAATGAATTGGAATTTTGTTTTTGGACAGTACCCTGCAGTAAGGCTGTTTGGTTTTAAGACGCACCGAGCCAAGATAAGCATTATTAACAATGTTAGCGGCATCATAAAGCCTGGAAGGTATGAAAGCCTTAGAATTAATGCTTGCTTGATTGATTGATAGATATGTATGTAATTCAATGAGATTTTGTGCAGGATGAGCCTGCTGCTTGGCCCTCCTGGATGTGGGAAGACCTCCCTGTTGAAGGCACTTTCAGCGAATCTAAACGGATCTCTCAAGGTATCACCTACATTCTTTCTTGGAAAAATGGCTTTTCCTCTATAATATTTTTATATTCACTCAACTATTCCTTGAATTGGATGAAACTTAAATGACAAGAAAGTTTTTAACGCTTATTTTCTATTCACAAGATTTAAAAGTATGATTTTTCTTACGAATTTAATATGATTTTTCTTACGAATTTAAATTTATAATTGTTCTCATATAAAAGTTTAAAATTTTTCTTTTTTTTTTTAAATTGAGCTTTGAACTTAATAAATGTTTTCGTATTGGGATTTTAACTTTTTTATCTAAGTTAATTCTTAAAAACCTTTAAGTTTAGGCCCTAATATATAAACAATTGTCAATATCAAACACTTCACTTAAACAAAAAAATCAAGTCTAATATAAAAATAATTGTCAAGTTTAAAACCTAATTTGAAAAAAAAAAAACTAAATTTAGACCCAAATAATGATTTAATCTTTTTTTTTAGATACATCAAATATTTTTTTTATGAGAATCAATTTTTTTCTAATAATTCATTCAGCTTTAGAGACGCTTGGCAAAGATTTAGATGAGTTGTATTTGAACATGACCTTAGTTCAATAATAAAAAATAAAATTGATTCTAGTTTTAACTTAGATCTACAAGTAGGGACGTTTTGTTGGTGTATAAAAGTCACGATTAATTCAGCATTTACTTAAACTCATATTCTTAATATCCATGATGAAATTTTTTCTTATATGTATGGAAGTAACAATATCATAAAATGAAGTGATATATACATACACACAATTATATATATATATATAATCAAGTCTTCTATTTTTGTTGCAGAAAAGAATAAATCTACCTTCCTTGTGAGCGCACCAGCAACTTGATATAGAAATAATATAATATATCATATCATACCATATTAAAATATGATATAAAATATAAATATGTGGCATAATATAATTTCTAATTTTGTAAAATAATTCATTTATTATATTTAATATATTAATTTTAAATAATTAATATTGTAAGAGGTATATATTTTAAATAAAAAAATATTCTTTTCAAAAATTATAATTATTTTTTAAATATTTTATGTATATAAATTAAATTTGTTAAGAAAACATACTTAAGAATCAATTAATTTGGTAAGGACTATTTTGTCAAAAAGGTTAGTAGGGACTATTATAGTAAAATAGAAGAGGTATTTTTAGAAATAGTTAAAATAGAAAAAATGGGAGGACTATACCTATAATTTAGAAAGGCTGGGAGTCGTTTTCTAAGATATATATTAGACGATCGAACCCTTTTTTTTTTTATAAAACAACACTAAATAAATATGGTCTAACATGGTTGGTCAAATAATGGTGGTCTCTTTTTTTTTTTAATATTTTATTGGTTAAAATATGAGATAAATTTCTATATTTTTTTCAAGTTTGAAATTAATTTTTTTTTATTTTTTATATTTCAATGTTCAGGTCAAAATGTTAATATTGTTAATTTTTTCTCTGAAACTTGTTGGTGTGACATTAAAAAAAATAATACTCACTTAGTAACTATATAATAACAAAATGACGTTATAATAACCTTAAATTTAATGGAAAAAATTTAACAGTGTTAATAGTTGGATATTAATTTTGAAATTTGAAAGTAAAGAGAATATATTTTCAGAAATAAAAGTACAAGGACTAAATTTTAGAATTTTGAAATTTACAAGGACTTATGGCGTATTTTGACTATTTTAGTTTCTCTAAAATAATAAAAAATTTATATAATTATATAAAAGAAATTATGTATAAAAACTATGATAATTTTTCATACAAAATGATATATGATAAAAACCTTTTAGTGAATAAACTATAAGATACAATAAAAGTATATTAAAAGTTAATTGCACTGAACATCCCCAATCTATGACCTTTATTTTTAATTGGTCTCTAAACTTTAAAACATTTTAATTACATCTCTAAACTATCAATTTTATATTAATTAAGTTCTTCTGTTACTAAAATCGTTAATTTAACTGTTAAATGACGTATCAGATATTATGTGACATAGTTTAAAATTAAAAATTTAAGAAAAATCAATACTATAAAAATAGATACATATTTTAGAAATCTTAATTTTATGTTTTTCAACGCTTTTATAGAAGTTTTACTGTTCACTATTTTTTTTTTAGCTTTTATATTTAAAAGTTATGTGACAATATTCTATTTATTTCTTTTAGATTTAGCTATATAAGGTTTGACATGTTATTTATCAGTTAATTTAATGGTTTTAACAATAAAAGGACCTAATTGATATAACGTGAATAGTTTAAGGATGTAATTAAAAATTTTTGAAGTTTAAAGACTAATCTAAAATTAAGGTAATAGTTTGAGAAAGTCTTGTGCAATTAAATCTTAAATTAAAGATAATAAGAAATATAATTTATTTTGTTAAGTTTTCGTTTTTAAATATACTATTCATATAATGTTGTGAAAGCAGGCTGTCAAAATGCAAAAAGTATATAATAGGCTAAATTTATAGAAAAAGTAAGATGGTTTGAAGAATCTCTATTTTTTGGGTTGATTGTAATAGGTAAGCGGGGAAGTTTCTTATAATGGATACAAACTAGAAGAATTTGTTCCCCAGAAGACGTCAGCATATATAAGCCAAGATGACTTGCATATTCCGGAGTTGACAGTCAGGGAAACTCTTGATTTTTCTGCTCGTTGTCAGGGTTTAGGCAACCGACAAGGTGCTATTTCATTAATCAATATTTTGTATTCTTTTCCCACTATTTTTAGCAAAAAAGTATAAAAAAATTTGAATTTTGTTGAGAGCATGTCTCACTCCCTCAATGATGAAGATACTGTTATGGATGTTTCTATACTCAATTTTAGTTTCGAGATTTTGTCTCCCTATTTTGATACTCGAAATAACATTTATCTCTTCTGTTCGTAAATTTTCTGGCTTGGTTGGTACTCAATAACATTTGTTATATGGTTATGAAGAATTAATGATGGAGGTAAGCAGAAGGGAGAAGGAAGCAGGGATTGTTCCAGATCCAGATATTGATGCTTACATGAAGGTATATGACAAAACAAGATGAAGTTTAAGTGTCAGAATATTTGGTTTGAACTTTAATTTTTTGGATTTTGCATATAGTTTGTTCTTCTAGTGGATGTTATTTGAGAAATTTATAAATTAGAACAATTTGGTCTGATTATACAGGCTACATGGGCAAGCCGAACCCTTCAAACGGACTACATACTAAAAGTAAATTTTGGTGACCAAGCTTAATCATGCTTCCTTTTATAATGCGTAGGTCTTATGTTTCCAAACCCTTGACACTGCAGATTCTTGGACTTGATATTTGTGCTGGTACAATAGTTGGAGATGCCCTTCAAAGAGGTATCTCTGGTGGTCAGAAGAAGAGGGTGACCACAGGTAATCATTTCATGTTGAATAGTTGAGCTATTCAATCTTGTGTTGATATACATGTATGTAAATTGTGCAGGGGAGGTCATTGTTGGCCCTATAAAAACTTTATTTATGGACGAAATTACCAATGGGCTTGACAGTTCCACAGCATTTCAAATTGTTTCTTGTCTCCAGCAACTGGTGCATATCACAGACGCAACTTTGTTGGTCGCATTGCTTCAGCCTTCACCTGAGACCTTTGAGCTTTTCGACGACATTATATTGATGGCTGAAGGAAAAATTTTATATCATGGACCACGTGACGCCGTTGTCGAATTCTTCGAAAGCTGTGGCTTTAGATGTCCTCAAAGGAAAGAGATTGTAGACTTCCTTCAAGAGGCAAGTGAAATCCAGTTTCAATTATTCTTTTTTTCTCGTAACCCCAGAGTATTTGTGTTATTTCTTCAGCTTGAAGTTTGATATATGAGTATGCTACAGGTATTATCCAAGAAAGATCAAGCACAATACTGGTACAATACTGAGTTACCCTACTCCTACTTTTCAGCCGATGTGTTCTCCGAGAAATTTAGAGCATCTCCTTTGAGAAAACGGATAGAGGAGGATCTGTCAGAGCCATATGATAAATCTCAATGCCACAAGAATGCTCTTTCCTTTAATTTCTATTCTGTTTCAAGATGGGAAATCTTCAGAGCTTGCATGTCAAGAGAAGTTCTCCTCATGAGAAGGAACAAATATTTGTATATATTCAAATTCACTCAGGTCTCGTTTTATTTATATTTATATCATCATCATCTCTGCTTTAGTTTTGGAAACATAAATTGAGATGTAAGTGTTAACTTAAAAACTTGTTTCATGGCAGGTTGTCATCATTGCAATTGTGACAATGACTTCATTTCGTAAAAGTGATATGGATATTGATGCGCTTCATGCAAATTACTACTTGGGAGCAATATTTTATGCAGTCTTGATACTTGTTGTTGATGAATTTTCTGAGCTAGCCGTGACTGTTTCTAGACTCTCAAGTTTCTACAAGCAGAAAACGTTGGGGTTTTACCCAGCATGGGCTTTTGCAATCCCATGTATTATTTTAAAGATTCCCGTTTCATTTTTTCAGTCCCTGGTTTGGACATCTGTTGGATCTAAGTGCTACAGCAGCAAGCTTCAACAAAATGCTTGTCGAGCAAGTCTCGTGACTTGCAGCAGAAACAAAGCAGAAAACTCAAATAGATTTTGAAGCAAAACTAAAAATAGAGAGCATATGGATGAAAACTTGTTGAATTCATTCAAAAAACTGAATATGGCTCAAAGCCAATACATAAACAAGCTTACAACTTGACAAAACAGTAGGTTAACCTAAACTTCACCTACTACCACTAATAAACTTAGTAACTTGAGCTAATTAACTTGTACAAATCAACAAAGCTGATTAATCAGCTCAATCACCATCAGTTTTACATCAAATATAAACCTAACATAGTTGAAATACAACTAAGTTACATTGCATTAACTTAAAAATACAAAATAAGTGAAAACACAGCTTGCTGGCTTGATGAACTTGCAGCTTCTGCATGTAGTGCCCTCGACAGTCTTGGTTGCTGCATGCTGACCATTGCTTCAACACTCCTCCTTGGTTAGCATGTTGCAAACTCCCATCTTAGTTCTTAGGTGTTGAAACTTGGAAACACTGAGTGTCTTTGTCAAAATGTCAGCAGTTTGCTCTTCAGAACTACAATGAACTAATTTGATAACATGAGCTTGCTCCATTTCTTGAACTGCATGAAGTTTGATGTTGAAATGCTTGGTCCTTCCATGAAAGACAGGGTTCTTTGCAATTGCAACAGTAGATAGGTTGTCACACATTATCTCTGTTGCTTCCTTTTGCTCATGGTTAAGATCAGCTAAGATTTTTCTAAGCCATATTGCTTGATTAACTGCTGCAGCAGCAGCTATATATTCAGCCTCTGCAGTAGATTGTGCTACTACTGCCTGTTTCTTTGAACTCCAGCAAATCATACCAGAGCCTAGGTTGAATGCATAACCTGTTGTGCTCTTCATATCATCCAAAGAACCTGCCCAATCACTATCACAATAGCCAACTAACTTTAAGTTCTCAGCCTTGGTAAATTGCATTCCATAGGACAAAGTTCCCTTGATGTATCTTAGAACTCTTTTTGCAGCTCTAAAGTGACTTTCATTTGAGCAATGCATGAACCTTGAGAGTAGACTCACAGCATACATTATATCAGGTCTGGTAGCAGTCAAATACAACAAACATCCAACTAGACTTCGATAGGTTGTTTCACAGACCTTTTCATGCTTATCTTGGCTCAAGAGTTTTTCTCCAACAGCAATTGGTGTGCTGGTTGCTTTGCAATTCTCCATTGAGAATTTGTTGAGAACCTTCATAGCAAAGGTCTTTTGACTAAGACAAATTCCATTTTCAGCTTTAGTTACTTCCATGCCTAAGAAGTAAGACATCAATCCCAAGTCAGACATCTCAAAGTGCTGTTGCATTTTAGCTTTAAAGCTGCTTAGCATCTCTCGATCTCCTCCTGTCACCAGTAAGTCATCGACATATATTGACACAATGAGCTGAATTTCAGTACTAGTCAATTTAACATAGAGAGTTGGCTCACTTAGACTTCTCTCGAATCCCAAACTGGTCAGATATCCATCAATTCTGCTATACCAGGCCCTTGGAGCCTGTTTCAAGCCATACAAGGCTTTGTTGAGTTTGTACACCATTTCTTCCTTGCCAGACACCTTGAAACCTTGAGGTTGCTCCACATAAATCTCCTCTTCAAGGAATCCATTCAGAAATGCTGATTTTACATCAAGTTGGTGTATCAGCCACTGTTTTTGTGCTGCTAAGGCAACTAGCAGTCTGATGGTGTCTAGCTTGGCCACTGGTGCAAAGGTTTCCAGGTAGTCTGATCCATACCTTTGACTGAAGCCTTTCACAACCAACCTAGCCTTTAACTTGTTTAGGCTACCATCAGCATTGTTCTTGACTCGATAAACCCATTTGACACCAATAATCTTCCTGTTTGTTGGTCTATCAACCAGACTCCAGGTCTGATTCTTTTCAATCATCCTGATTTCTTCAATCATTGCTTGCTTCCAGTCCTCCTGGCTTTCTGCTTCTTCAAAGCAACTTGGTTCAACAGTAGCCACTTGTGCTCTTTCATAAACATCAGCCAGTGATCGAGTACCTCTGATTGGAACATCATCTACATCCATTTCAAGTGTGTTTTCATCATTTTCAACTTGGTCCAATGCCAGATCTTCAGCCACTGCCTCTGGTTCAGCCTTCTCCCAATTCCAGTGTCCTTTTTCATTGAAAACAACATCCCTGCTAACCAATATCTTGTTTATAGCAGGTTCTAGGATTCTGTAGCCCTTTTTAACCAAGCTATAGCCGATCAGGATCCCTGCTTGAGCTCTTTTATCTAGCTTGCTTCTCTTCTTAGCTGGAACTTGAGTGTAGCACAGACAACCAAAGGTTCTGAGATGAGCCAGTGATGGCTTAAACCCAAACCAGGCTTCAAATGGAGTCTTCTCAGCCAGAGCCTTGGTTGGGAGCCTGATTTGGGGATAAACTGCTGTGTTAACAGCTTCAGCCCACAGAGTTTTGGGCAAATTCTTCTCAAACAGAAGACATCTTGCCATGTTCATCAAGCTTCTGTTTTTCCTTTCACTGACCCTATTCTGTTGGGGTGTATACACATTAGTCAACTGGTGTTTGATACCTGCTTCTTCACAGTAGGCTTGGAACTGAGCTGAGGTGTACTCAATTCCATTATCTGACCTCATTGCTCTAAGTTTGCAACCAGACTTAGTTTCAACAGCAGCTTTATACTTCAGGAACACAGATGGAACTTCTGATTTCTGTTTTAGAAAATAAATCCAGCAGTATCTTGTAAAGTCATCAATAAATAGAATAAAGTACCTGCTTCCTTTGAGAGACTCAGTCTTCATTGGTCCACACACATCTGTATGCACAAGCTGGAGCTTCTCTGATGCTCTCCATGTTGTGCTTGTTGGAAATGGCAATCTTGCCAATTTTCCTTGCTGACATATCTCACAAAGCTCATCATTCTTCACTGAATCGATAAAATTTACTGCCAGACCTTCATTGACCATGCGGGCTATGGATTTGTAGTTTGTATGTCCAAGCCTCTGATGCCAGAGTCTAGAGTCATCAGTGGAGGCTATGCAGGCTGAATGTAAGTCATTTGGCCAGTCTACTTCAAAACATTTATCAGTCATGGTGACTGTTATGAGGTTTGATCCACTTGGATAAAAAATTTGACATTCTTTCTCCTTGAACACAACTGAGTAACCTTTCTCAAGTAGTTGAGTTATACTGAGAAGGTTCCTATCGATTTCAGGTACCAAAAGTACATTTGAAATGATTTTGCCACCTGTAGAGGTATGAATCAGCACATCTCCTCTTCCTTCAGCATTAATCAACTGACCATTTCCAATTTTTACCTTGGTTTTGCAGGTTCTGTCCAGGGTTTTGGAGATACTAGCATCTGGTGACATGTGGTTTGTGCACCCACTGTCTAGAAGCCAGCCCTTTGAACCCTTCTTCTGATTTGCTGCACATGACACAGCAAAAACATATTCTTCTTGATCACTGCTTTCTTCAGCTACTCGAGCTTTTACCTTTTGTTGCTGAAATTGATTCTGTCTTGGTTTGCTTCTATTCTTGCAAACTTTTTCAACATGGCCTTTTTTCTTGCAGTGTTGGCATACTGCATCTGGTCTAAACCAGCATCTATCTTCTGGATGACCAGCTCTTTTACAATGTCTGCAGAGTTGGTCACTGCTCCTAGCAGCATCAGGCTTAGGCCTGTTTTTCCAGAACTTTTTGCCTTTGTGAGTTTTGATGCTCGAGGCTTCTTTGGCTTGAAAAGCCCCTTCCTGGTGTTCCTCTTGTCTGCTGGCTCTTCTTTGCTCTTGTGCATACAAGGAATTGATTAGCTCAGTTAAGGAGATAGTTGTCAAGTCCCTTGAGTCTTCGAGGGATGAAATTTTAGCTTCATACCTCTCTGGTAGAGTGGACATGACTTTCTCAACTATTCTAGCTTCACTGAATTACTCTCCTAGGAGCCTTATGCTGTTTACAACAGCCATAATCTGATCTGAGTACTGCTTAACTGTTTCTTCCTCTTTCATTTTGAGATTTTCGAAATCTCTTCTCAAGTTGAGCAGCTGTTGTTGCCTTGTTCTCTCAGTCCCCTGAAATTCTTCTTTCAGCTTGTCCCAAGCCTCCTTTGGTGTTTCACAGGCCATGATCCTCATAAAGATCACATCTGTCACACAGTTTTGTATGCATGACATGGCCTTGTGCCTTTTTGTTCTTTCATTAGTGTGTTGCCTTATTTGAGCAACTGTAGGATTAGCTCGAAGAGGTGCTGGCTCAGCATCTGAGTTAACAACTTCCCATAGGTCGAATGCCTGCAGGTAAGTCCTCATCTTAACTGCCCAAATGTTGAAGCCCTCTCCATTGAAGACAGGTGGTGAAGCTGGTGAAAAACCTGATGATGCCATGGTTTTGATACTGAACTACAACAGGTCCTCTAAGAATATGGCTCTAGATACCAATTGTTGGTGCAAGAGGCAGCAACAAAAGAGAGAACAAGAGCACAGAACATGAAGCAAGGTGCAAGAAGCATTTTTACTTGCTCACAAATGTGCAGCAAGGGAGCTAATGGCTGATAGCTCATTCAGCTCATTCATTCAACTAGAAAAAACATACATTTATAGTCAAATACATCACCAAATAGTCAACTAACCCAACTAATCAGCATTGGGACTATTAAAACATTGCTTGTACACATAAACAAGCCACATAAACTAGTCATTCAACACCTAATGCATCAAGCTGTCATCAACTTGTCCATTTTAAACTAGATTAATTAGAATAAAACTAAAGAGAAACCTTGCTGTTACAGCAAGCATATGTGCTGCAGCATGTCATCAAGCTGCATGCACTTCAACCACAAAATGTAACAGCAGCATGGTTGGCCAATTTCCAATACTCCTCCTTGGACTCCATGCTGCAAATACCAGTCATTCATCAAGTTTTTTGAACTTGGCAGCTCTTAGATGCTTTGATTCAAGCTGACCAATTCATTTTCTTCTTGCACAAACAGTTCGTGAGTATAGTTGCCTGCCTTCATTCTGCCATTTTGGCTTGCAATTCGACAGGCTCACACTTTGCTTACTGTCTTCAAGAGGCTTGCAACTATACAACATGCATTGAGCTTCCACATGTTGCTGAGCTCACACCTTTGACAGACTCACATCTTTGCATATTGTCTTCAACAGGTGTCTTCATCAGGCTCGCACTTTGCTAAGCTTGCAGCTTTGACATCTTGCTAAGCTTGCACATTTGGAAAGCTCACACCTTTCCTTTAAACTCCTCCTTCAGCTTATTCAAGCTAGTTTGGGGATCTTATAAGTTTGAGCCGATATTATCTTCTCTACAAGCAGTCCTTAATGACTTGCTTGTGCTTTGACAGCTTCTTTCTTTTCAACAAGCAGGGGAAGCAAAATCAATGGTCCCGTAAGACATAGGCTCATGATACCAATTGTTGGATCTAAGTGCTACAGCAGCAAGCTTCAACAGAATGCTTGTCGAGCAAGTCTCGTGACTTGCAGCAGAAACAAAGCAGAAAATACAAATAGATTTTGAAGCAAAACTAAAAATAGAGAGCATATGGATGAAAACTTGTTGAATTCATTCAAAAAACTGAATATGGCTCAAAGCCAATACATAAACAAGCTTACAACTTGACAAAACAGTAGGTTAACCTAAACTTCACCTACTACCACTAACAAACTTAGTAACTTGAGCTAATTAACTTGTACAAATCAACAAAGCTGATTAATCAGCTCAATCACCATCAGTTTTACATCAAATATAAACCTAACATAGTTGAAATACAACTAAGTTACATTGCATTAACTTAAAAATACAAAATAAGTGAAAACACAGCTTGCTGGCTTGATGAACTTGCAGCTTCTGCATGTAGTGCCCTCGACAGTCTTGGTTGCTGCATGCTGACCATTGCTTCAACAACATCTCTTACCTATTATGCCATAGGATACAGCCCTCAAGTTTGGAGGTGAGTGAGTTTCAAAAACTCTAATTTTTGAAAGAAATTATTGGCACTCAGGTTTCTGTGACCTTTACCTTTACCTTCTTTCAGGTTCTTCCGTCAGTTCCTTATGTATTTTACTATGCAAGTATCATCGGCATCCCTGTTTCGTTTCTTGGCATCCGTTTGCCAAACTATGGATTCTTCAATAGCAGCTGCCACTCTTATAATTTTCATGAAACAGATAGTTTGTGGCTTCATCATGCCACAATGTAGTATAGTTCTTAATAAGTATGAAACCTACTAACAATCAATGATGATTCCTTTAATGTTATTCCTTTGGTTACAGCATCCATGCCAAGCTGGTTGAGGTGGGTGTTTTGGGTTTCCCCAGTCACATATTTAACCATAGGGCTCTCAGGAAATGAATTACATGCTCCAAGATGGCAAAGGGTAAGGGTAATGACATCTCTCTCTCTCTCTCTCATCAATTTGACCATTATTTTTTCGAATTAAATTTCACCATCAGCCTTTTAAAAAGAGTTGAATTGTTAAACTTTTAACAGAAATACTAATTAAAACGCTAATATTTTAATCATGGTAGCCTACATGATAGTTCATGTATCATTCATGCTATTTTTTTATGAACTTATATATATATATATATATATATATTGAATTTTGAACTTACTTTTGTTTTTAAATATTTTTATAAAGTTTAATTTATTTGTTGACTTCATATATATAAAATAAATAGCGTCATGTCAGCATGAAGTACATGTAGACTACCATGCAATTTATCACATCAACATTGTTAAAAAATTAACATTTTAGTTAACATTTTCATTAAAAAAGTGATTTTGACTTTTTCTGAAAGACCAATGGTCAAATTTAACTAAAAAAAAAAGAATAAGAGCCAAATTGACAAAAGATATAAATGTTGAGGGCTAAATTTAATATTATGCCTTTTGTTAATCCGTGAAACAATTTAACAACAATTTAACTATAGTAGGATAGGTCCAATTTAGCCCTTAACGCTTACATCTTTTATTATTTATTAATTTGACCATTGACTTTTCAAAAAGAGATGAATTCAACCCTTATTTTACAATGAATTGAATTGTTAATTTTTTAACAGAAATATTGGATAAAATGCTAAATATTTAATCATGTCAGCTCGCATGACAATCCATAAGTCCTTCACACTATGATTTTTAATTTTATGAACTTTATATATATTTTGGAATTTGAATTTATTTTTATTTTTTGAATATTTTTATAAATTTTAAATTATTTGTTGATCTAACATATAAGAAAAATAGTCTCATGTCAGCATAAAGTACATGTGGATTGCTATGCGATTTTTAATGCCAACGTTGTTAAAAAAACTTAATATTTTTGTCAATATTTTCGTTAAAAAAGTATTTTGAATATTTCTAAAATGTTAGTGGCCATAAGAGTCAATTTGATAAAAGATGTAAATGTTGAGAGTTAAATTTATTATTATAGACCATGAAACATTTTAACAACAATTTAATAACAATTTAATAAGAGTAGGATAGGTCCGATTTCCTATACAACCTTTCCTGGTAAAAGCTAATAACAACTAGGTATTGACATAATAGAAAATATAAAGCCATCGTTGTAATTTGATAATAGTAGAAATGATATTATTATTAGCATTTTTTTTTGTAAGAGAATAGATAATTGAACATGGTGAAAATGTTGGTCTTGTGAATTTTCAAAACACAAATAAATATAAAACTTCACCATGTGGTATAAATAATTAACATAGCTATGTTGGAAATTTAAAAATTTAGGGATGAGGTACAAGCCAATAATATTTAAGTCACCCAAGATGGAAACTCGACTCAACATGGGTATAACGTCAAGTTTTAAGATCAACTAGACAAAGTACATCATTAGTATGTGACTACTAGCGCTATAAAATGATCTATAATATATCATCTCAAGGTAAAAATGTTAGGTGCCCATAATGATAAAGTAAGGATGAGCGATATAGTCTTAATAGACTTATAGCGTAAATATGTTTGAGTGTTATAATTACAAGAATACCCTCGGTGAGATCTCTATATGTGAGTGAAAGTGTGACCGCTTCTAATAACTCAGGGCTTGACTCTAATAGCACTCATGAAAAGAGGTTATAGACACTAACTATAATAGTGTTCATGAATATTGTGCATTGATTGGTATTGAAATTGTTACGTGAGATATGTTCTGTTAATCAAATGGGATAGTTGGCTCAATGCATAGTCTACTATGCAATTTCGAGTAACCTTAACATGTTTTTGCTAAATGAATGTTCAATTGTAAGATACCTTCATTTATGCAATTGATTTCTAAAATTATCAAAATTTAGAATATTTTGAAAATTAGGGGAAATTGTTGGAACATTTTCAAAATATTTGTAATGTTCCAATAGTTACAAATGAAAGGTTATAAGTGATCATAAAGTTATATCACTTGGCTATTGACCAAGAGTTGTCATTATTCATAATGATAATGTATGTCTCTTAAATACAGAAACTTATGTCACTTAGTTAATTAATAAAAAATTATAATTATTCAAGTATATATTTATTGAATAGATAAATTTATTGGTAATATAGGCGACTATCCGAATAAACATGTTGAATAGTTATATCTTTATGAAAAGATATGAGAACTCTTATAAATAGGAGTAAACTTTCATTTGAACGGTACAACCAAAAAACATAAAAACAAAACTTCTTTCTATTCTCCTATCATCTTTTATATTCAAAGATTGTTTTATAAAAAATTCCTACAAAAGTTTTTATTTATTTATTATTATTATAGAATTTGATACTCTTGCTATGCTCTGCTTAATGCTCAGTGGATTATTTTTCGTCAGTACAAAACATAGGTAGTCGTTGAATTTCATTGTGTCATCGAGATTCATTTACCTAAAACTTTTTTGTATACCAAAATATAGATAAAGTGAATAAAACCTTAAACATAGTGACATGTTGCATACCATGAAAATCTCTTAACTAGACATTACACCAATCACCCAATTTCAAATTCTACCGATAGATGTTAAAAGATATTTTATTTGCAAGGGCATACCATTTTTATCCCATTGTTTTTTTTAACCAATTAATTTTATTATAAGTATAATAACAAATTTAGTATTTAACATTTATATCTTTTGTCACTTTGGCCCTTACTATTATTTTTAAGCTAAATTTGGCCATTAACCTTTTAAAATAAGTCGAATTCAACCATCAACATTTCAAAAATATTTGAATTGTTATTTTTAATAGAAATATTGACTAAAACACTAAATTTTTAATTGAACTTTTATGAACTTCATATATATATATATATATATAGAATTTTGAACTTGTTTTTATTTTTGAATATTTTTATAAATTTTAAATTATTTGTTGATATGCTATATAAGACAACTAGTATCAGTCAACATAAAGCACATATGTGTTGTCATGTATTTGTCACACTAACATTGTTAAAAATTTAATATTTTAATTAACATGTTCGTTAAATAAAAAATAATTTAATTCTTTTTAGAAGATTAATAATCAGATTTAATTAAAAAAACAATAAACATCTTGATAAAAATATAAAGGTTAAAATTAATCCATGAAACAGTTTAAGAACAATTTAATGACACTAGGATATGTCCAATTTTCTATACAAAGCGCTTTGGTAGTAAAAGCTGATAACAACCGAGTACTGAGTACTGACATAGCTCGTTTCTGGTTTCCTGCTGGTCCTGACATAGCCCACATCTACCATCAACTCCCATATCCCATGAAATCAGTCCGTTCTTGGTATGCAGTCTATCTTGGATGGCCATTCAAGCCACCAGCAAATGCTTAGGGATCTGTAAAGGAAACCATGTAGCCTTTCCAGATATATGTTTCTAGGAAACTTCCAAACTAGTGAAGCCTTCTGATAGGTGATGAATGCAGAGATACATTCCTTACCCGCATGGAAATCCCCATTTTGCTCAGTATTTGTCCAGATGGGAGTCAGAAGTCTCACATTTGTCCTTAAAATGTGCCTTAAAAACTAGCTTTTGAGATCGTGTTTTAAGTTTCCTTTTTACTCAACATGACATGTATGATGTATCTTAACACAAACAAATGGAGATCCTATGAAAGCTAGAAGTCAACTTAATTTATTTTCCTCATCCCTCAT
This sequence comes from Gossypium hirsutum, assembly GCF_007990345.1. NCBI lineage: Eukaryota > Viridiplantae > Streptophyta > Magnoliopsida > Malvales > Malvaceae > Gossypium > Gossypium hirsutum. The sequence goes on along the minus strand of NC_053428.1, from coordinate 81,364,891 downwards.
AGCCAAGTAAAACAAATTCATTCTTTGCTTATTTTGCAGGTCCAGGAAACAAACTCTACATTAGGCCAAGAAATACTAAAAAGCCATGGATTTGACTTTGAAGATTATTTTTTCTGGATTTCAATTGCCGTATTACTTGGTTTTGCTTTAGTGTGGAACATTGGATTTACTTTGGCCCTAAGTTTCTTGAATCGTAAGCTCCATTCTTTTACTTCATTGTATTGAAGTTATGGTCAGCATGCAGCAACCAAGACTGTCAAAGGCACTACATGCAGAAGCTGCTGGTTTACCTAGTCAGCAAGCTGTTTATGTTTCATTTTGTAATTTTAAGTTAGTGTAATGTAACTTAGTTGCTTTATAACTATGTTAGGTTTATGCTTGATGTAATTTTGATGTTGATTGAGCTGATAAATCAGCTTTGTTTACTTGTTCAAGCTAATTAGCACAAGTTACCATGTGTATTAGTGGTAGTAGGTGAAGTTTAGGTCAACCTACTGTTTTGTCAAGATTGTAAACTTGTTTATGTATTGGCTTTGGGCCATTTTTGAAGTTTAATGAATGAATTCAACAAGTTTTCATCCATATGCTCTCCATTTTTAGTTTTGCTTCAAAATCCATTTGAGTTTTCTGCTTTGTTTCTTCTACAAGTCACGAGACTTGCTACACAAGCATTCTGCTGAAGCTTGCTGCTGCTGCCTCTTGCTCCAACAATTGGTATCTAGAGCCGTATTCTTAGAGGACCTGTTGTAGTTCAACATCAAAACGATGGCATCATCAGGTTTTTCACCAGCTTCACCACCTGTCTTCAATGGAGAGGGCTTCAACATTTGGGCAGTTAAGATGAGGACTTACCTGCAGGCATTCGACCTATGGGAAGTTGTCAACTCAGATGCTGAGCCAGCACCTCTTCGAGCTAATCCAACAGTTGCTCAAATAAGGCAACACACTGATGAAAGAACAAAAAGGCACAAGGCCATGTCATGCATACAGAACTGTGTGACAGATGTGATCTTTATGAGGATCATGGCCTGTGAAACACCAAAGGAGGCTTGGGACAAGCTGAAAGAAGAATTTCAGGGGACTGAGAAAACAAGGCAACAACAGCTGCTCAACTTGAGAAGAGATTTCGAAAATCTAAAAATGAAAGAGGAAGAAACAGTTAAGCAGTACTCAGATCGGATTATGGCTGTTGTAAACAGCATAAGGCTCCTAGGAGAGCAATTCAGTGAAGCTAGAATGGTTGAGAAAGTCATGTCCACTCTACCAGAGAGGTATGAAGCCAAAATTTCATCCCTCGAAGACTCAAGGGACTTGACAACTATCTCCTTAACTGAGTTAATCAATGCCTTGTATGCACAAGAGCAAAGAAGAGCCAGCAGACAAGAGGAGCACCAGGAAGGGGCTTTTCAAGCCAAAGAAGCCTCGAGCATCAAAACTCATAAAGGCAAAAAGTTCTGGAAAAACAGGCCTAAGCCTGATGCTGCTAGGAGCAGTGACCAACTCTGCAGACATTGTAAAAGAGCTGGTCATCCAGAAGATAGATGCTGGTTTAGACCAGATGCAGTATGCCAACACTGCAAGAAAAAAGGCCATGCTGAAAAAGTTTGCAAGAATAGAAGCAAACCAAGACAGAATCAATTTCAGCAACAAAAGGCAGAAGCTCGAGTAGCTGAAGAAAGCAGTGATCAAGAAGAACATGTTTTTGCTGTGTCATGTGCAGCAAATCAGAAAAAGGGTTCAAAGGGCTGGCTTCTAGATAGTGGGTGCACAAACCACATGTCACCAGATGCAACTATCTTCAAAACCCTGGATAGAACCTGCAAAACCAAAGTAAAAATTGGAAATGGTCAGTTAATCAATGCTGAAGGAAGAGGAGATGTGCTGATCCATACCTCCACAGGTGGCAAAATCATTTCAAATGTACTTTTGGTACCTGAAATTGATAGGAACCTTCTCAGTATAACTCAACTACTTGAGAAAGGTTACTCAGTTGTTTTCAAGGAGAAAGAATGTCAAATTTTTGATCCAAGTGGATCAAATCTCATAACAGTCACCATGACTGATAAATGTTTTGAAGTAGACTGGCCAAATGACTCACATTCAGCCTGCATAGCCTCCACTGATGACTCGAGACTCTGGCACCAGAGGCTTGGACATGCAAACTACAAATCCATAGCCCGCATGGTCAATGAAGGTCTGGCAGAAAATTTCATCGATTCAGTGAAGAATGATGAGGTTTGTGAGATATGTCAGCAAGGAAAATTGGCAAGATTGCCATTTCCAACAAGCACAACATGGAGAGCATCAGAGAAGCTCCAGCTTGTGCATACAGATGTGTGTGGACCAATGAAGACTGAGTCTTTCAAAGGAAGCAGGTACTTTATTTTATTTATTGATGACTTAACAAGATACTGCTGGATTTATTTTCTAAAACAGAAGTCAGAAGTTCCATCTGTGTTCCTGAAGTATAAAGCTGCTGTTGAAACTGAGTCTGGTTGCAAACTTAGAGCAGTGAGGTCAGATAATGGAACTGAGTACACCTCAGCTCAGTTCCAAGCCTACTGTGAAGAAGCAGGTATCAAACACCAGTTGACTAATGTGTATACACCCCAACAGAATGGGGTCAGTGAAAGGAAAAACAGAAGCTTGATGAACATGGCAAGATGTCTTCTGTTTGAGAAGAATTTGCCCAAAACTCTGTGGGCTGAAGCTGTTAACACAGCAGTCTATCTCCAAAACAGGCTCCCAACCAAGGCTCTGGCTGAAAAGACTCCATTTGAAGCCTGGTTTGGGTTTAAGCCATCACTGGCTCATCTCAGAACCTTTGGTTGTCTGTGCTACACACAAGTTCCAGCTGAGAAGAGAAGCAAGCTAGATAAAAGAGCTCAAGCAGGGATCCTGATCGGCTATAGCTTGGTTAAGAAGGGCTACAGAATCCTAGAACCTGCTACAAACAAGATATTGGTTAGCAGGGATGTTGTTTTCAATGAAAAAGGACACTGGAATTGGGAGAAGGCTGAACCAGAGGCAGTGGCTGAAGATCTCGCAGTGGACCAAGTTGAAAATGATGAAAACACACCTGAAATGGATGTAGATGATGTTCCAATCAGAGGCACTCGATCACTGGCTGATGTTTATGAAAGAGCACAAGTGGCTACTGTTGAACCAAGTTGCTTTGAAGAAGCAGAAAACCAGGAGGACTGGAAGCAAGCAATGATTGAAGAAATCAGAGTGATTGAAAAGAATCAGACCTGGAGTCTGGTTGATAAACCAACAAACAGGAAAATTATTGGTGTCAAATGGGTTTATCGAGTAAAGAACAATGCTGATGGTAGCCTAAACAAGTTGAAGGCTAGATTGGTTGTGAAAGGTTTCAGTCAAAGGTATGGGTCAGACTACCTGGAAACCTTTGCACCAGTGGCCAGGCTAGACACTATCAGACTGCTAGTTGCCTTAGCAGCACAAAAACAGTGGCTGATACACCAACTTGATGTAAAATCAGCATTTCTGAATGGATTCCTTGAAGAGGAGATTTATGTGGAGCAACCTCAAGGTTTCAAGGTGTCTGGCAAGGAAGAAATGGTGTACAAGCTCAATAAAGCCTTGTATGGCTTGAAACAGGCTCCAAGGGCCTGGTATAGCAGAATAGATGGCTATCTGACCAGTCAAGGATTTGAAAGAAGTCTCAGCGAGCCAACTCTGTATGTTAAATCAACTAGTGCTGAAACTCAGCTCATTGTCTCAATATATGTCGATGACCTACTGGTGACAGGAGGAGATCATGAGATGCTAAGCAGCTTTAAAGTCAAAATGCAACAGCACTTTGAAATGTCAGACTTGGGATTGATGTCTTACTTCTTAGGCATGGAAGTAAACCAAGCTAAGAATGGGATTTGGCTAAGTCAAAAGACCTTTGCTATGAAGGTTCTCAACAAATTCTCAATGGAGAATTGCAAAGCAACCAGCACACCAGTTGCTGTTGGAGAAAAACTCTCGAGCCAAGACAAGCATGAAAAGGTTTGTGAAACAACCTATCGAAGTCTAGTTGGATGTTTGTTGTATTTGACTGCTACTAGACCTGATATAATGTATGCTGTGAGTCTACTCTCGAGGTTTATGCATTGTTCAAATGAAAGTCATTTTAGAGCTGCAAAAAGGGTTCTAAGATACATCAAAGGAACTTTGTCCTATGGAATGCAGTTTACCAAGGCTGAGAACTTGAAGCTAGTTGGATATTGTGACAGTGATTGGGCTGGTTCCTTGGATGACATGAAGAGCACTACAGGTTATGCATTCAACATAGGCTCTGCTATGATTTGCTGGAGCTCAAAGAAGCAGGGAGTAGTGGCTCAGTCGACTGCAGAAGCAGAATATGTGGCTGCTGCTGCAGCAGTCAATCAAGCCATATGGCTTAGAAAAATTTTGAAAGATATCAATCATGAGCAAAAGGAAGCAACTGAGATAATGTGTGACAACCAATCAGCAGTTGCTATTGCAAAGAATCCTGTTTTTCATGGAAGGACCAAGCACTTCAACATCAAACTTCATGCAGTTCGAGAAATGGAACAAGCTCATGTTGTTAAGCTGATACATTGCAGTTCTGAAGAGCAAATTGCTGATATTTTAACAAAAGCACTAAGTGTTTCCAAATTTCAACACCTGAGAGCTAATATGGGAGTTTGCAACATGCTAACCAAGGAGGAGTATTGAAGTTATGGTCAGCATGCAGCAACCAAGACTGTCAAAGGCACTACATGCAGAAGCTGCTGGTTTACCTAGTCAGCAAGCTGTTTATGTTTCATTTTGTAATTTTAAGTTAGTGTAATGTAACTTAGTTGCTTTATAACTATGTTAGGTTTATGCTTGATGTAATTTTGATGTTGATTGAGCTGATAAATCAGCTTTGTTTACTTGTTCAAGCTAATTAGCACAAGTTACCATGTGTATTAGTGGTAGTAGGTGAAGTTTAGGTCAACCTACTGTTTTGTCAAGATTGTAAACTTGTTTATGTATTGGCTTTGGGCCATTTTTGAAGTTTAATGAATGAATTCAACAAGTTTTCATCCATATGCTCTCCATTTTTAGTTTTGCTTCAAAATCCATTTGAGTTTTCTGCTTTGTTTCTTCTACAAGTCACGAGACTTGCTACACAAGCATTCTGCTGAAGCTTGCTGCTGCTGCCTCTTGCTCCAACACATTGTTTTCCAGAGAAGAGAAACAGATAGTTACTCATTTTTCACTCGTTTAAACTCATTCAGCCCCTGGATCTTCTCGAGTTGTCATTTCTCATGAAAAGCTTTCCACAATAAGGAAAGGAGATTCTCTCAATGGTTCAGATAAGGAAGATGTGTCTAAAAAGGAAGAATCTAGTAAAGGTTCATTCTTTTATCTTCATTTCCTAAAATCACTGCTTTTTGTTTGAACTATTATTCATGTCTGCCTTCACAGGGAGAATGGTATTACCTTTCGATCCCTCAACATTAACATTTCAGAATCTCCAATACTGTGTTGACACACCTCAGGTAATTACGCCATCTTTTCCTTATGCAACATAACCATAGAGAACCAATTTGGGAAGACTTCATTAACCCTGACATGACTTCTTAATCCTTGTATGCCTTGCTTTTTTGTCATGTTTTATGATATCTATACAAATTTTATTGTGTTAAGAATCGTAATGCTCATTGTGAACAGAATATCATGTTTGAGAATTTGTGTTAACATGTGTTTATGTTTAACATATATTTCGTGTTTTACTTATATTATGTATATTCACGAGCCATTGTTTAACACAATACTATTTATATCATTATGGTTTTTTGTCCTCTTTAATTTTTTAATATCTTTTAAACTTAAATTGTATTTTTTTTATCAAATTATCATAAAATGAATGAAAAAGTTGATGTCGTATTGCCACGAGATGGTATATTAATATTTAATTATTTTTTTAAAATAAAAAATATTTTTATTAATTTTAATGAGTTTTAATTTTTAAAATTTTTAAAAAATAATTAAATATTAATGTGTCATTTACGTGATAATTTATGTATACATTATATTAGTAAAATTAATTAATGTTACTTTTTTTTATGAATTGATAAAATATAAATTTAAGAGTTAAAGAAAAAAAAAAAGAGAAACTAAAAGAAGGGGTAAAAGTTATATATATATTTGTAAAATTGGAGTTATGCCTGCTATTATTGGCGCATTGTTTGACAATGTTCTTAGGAAATGAGAAAAGGAGGGAATGCCCACAGAAAACTTAAAATACTTTCAGATATCACCGGAGCAGCTAGGCCAGGTGTTCTAACAGCACTGATGGGGGCTACTGGAGCTGGGAAAACTACTCTTCTTGATGTTCTTGCAGGGAGAAAAACAATAGGATACATAGAAGGCGAAATCAGAGTTAACGGTTACCCTAAGGTTCAAGAAACATTTGTTAGGATATCAGGTTATTGTGAGCAAAATGATGTACATTCTCCTCAAATCACAGTGAAGGAATCTTTGATTTTTTCTGCTTGGCTGCGCCTTCCTGCTTGTATTGATTCAAAAACTAAAACTGTAAGTCCTCAAAGATGTAGAAATGCTGATTCTTTTCTATCAAAATTCATGGTAATTTGACTTAAATCTGCTGGTTTAATGGATTCCGCAGGAATTTGTGCAAGAAGTTATTGAGACCATTGAACTTGGTGGAGTGAAGGATGCTTTAGTTGGCACACCTGGTCTTAGAGGTCTATCAACGGAGCAACGGAAACGACTTACAATAGCTGTGGAACTCGTTGCTAATCCTTCTATAATATTCATGGATGAACCTACCACAGGCTTGGCTGCAAGAGCTGCCGCCATAGTCATGCGTGCGGTGAAGAATGTAGCTGATACAGGTAGAACAATTGTTTGCACGATCCACCAACCGACCAATGACATATTTGAATCATTCGATGAGGTGAAAAATCCATTTCTTAGGCTAGAATTATTTGGACCATTATATTTCCTTGCCATCATGAAAAAGTTGAATAAAAGAATCCTATACTCTCTTTTAATGCTCAGTTGATTTTTCTAAAACCTGGTGGGAGTGTGATCTACTACGGGCCAATAGGACCACATTCAAGTAAGGTTACAGAATATTTTGAGGTTAGTTGCCCACTTTTGCTTCTTTCATTTTCTGATAAATGTACCGAGCTTATTGCTTCCTGAGCATAACTGCCGCCTTCTATTCTTCATGATAGAATATACCTGGGGTGCCCAAGATCAAAGATAATTGCAACCCGGCGACATGGATTCTAGAGGTTGCTTCAGCTTCAGCAGAAAGAGAACTTGGGATCGACTTTGCCGAAATTTACAAGAATTCTGCCTTATATGAGTAAGTTAAATTAGAACACTTAGTAATTCTTGTGTTTTCTAAAGTTGAACCAGGAGCCAGTGATTTCTTCTTTAGATAGATGTTCTTGTCTAGACCTTCTAATGTTTATATTGTGGTGATGGAATCAGTTTACAAGTTTTCCCATTCCCAGTTGTTTGGTTCCATTGCTGGCTCTATTCATAACTTAAAAGCATTATTTTCTTTTTCAATTAATTGCATATCCCTGGTAGCCGGGATGCTTAAATATAGTTGAGAGTAGTATTAGTGGATATTTATAAAGGTGCGAATGAACCATTCTTTTCCCTGGTAGGAACAACATAGAGCTTGTAAGGGAATTGAGTAATCCAGCTTCAGGTCCAGGTTCAAGAGAAGTGCATTTTCCAACCCAATTTGCTCAAAACTACTGGGGACAGATCAAAAGTTGCCTATGGAAACTCCATTTATCTTATTGGAGAACTCCTTCCTATAACTTGATGCGTTTCTTTTTCACTATCTCAGTCTCTTTGATCTTGGGCCTACTGTTCTGGAACCAAGGAACGAAAATGTAAGTGTAGTTAAATTTGTAAAGGAATCATTATTATTATAGGCAGCAGTTCTGGTGATACATTTTGATAATCTTCTACTCATTACAGAAACAACCAACAGAGTTTATTCAACATTTTTGGTTCAATGTATGGTGCTGTGATATTCCTCGGATGCAACAGTGGTTCAGCTGTTCAACCATTTGTGGCAACTGAGAGAGTCATTATGTATCGAGAAAGATTCGCAGGGATGTACTGTTCCTGGTGTTATACCCTTGCACAGGTAACATAAAAACACATGAACTTAATAAATATTATAATACAGTGAACACAGCTATAACATGTAAAAGTAATATGAATGAATTGCAGGTGTTGATTGAGATACCATATCTATTTACACAAGCGGTAGTGTTTGTGATACTCACATATAGTATGATAGGGTACTATGTGACAACATATAAGGTGTTTTGGTACTTTTATGCTATCTTCTCTACACTGCTGGGCTTCAACTATTTAGGGATGCTTCTTGTCGCTTTGACACCCAATGTCGCAATAGCTGGAGCTTTAACCTCTTTTTTCTATCCATTGTTTAATCTTTTCTCTGGCTTTTTGCTTCCCAAATCGGTAAGTTGTTTGCATCTCATTACTCTTCATCCTTCTTCTCCTAAAGAAATATATATTAAATTTGCTGTTACTAATATTAATCTTACTCAGAATGTGGTTATGTAATATTCCAACATACTGTGTAACATTTAGACTTCCAATTTGTTCATATTTTTTTATGTTTTCCACCTAATCGTTAATAATTATTAAGTTTAGGTTTACACGTGAGTAAAAGGTAAATCTTAGCTCATATTCTTGAATATAAAGGAAAAGAAAAACGTAAATAAAATAATAATTTTTTTGTTGTTTATGTAGAAAATACCTGGCTGGTGGATCTGGATGTATTATTTAGTGCCCACATCTTGGACTTTGGATGTGTTGATGACTTCACAATATGGAGATTTAAATGATGAAATTATGCTTTCCGCAGTTGTTCTCTCTTCTTATCCCTTAATTTATTCATCACTTTTTGTATTTTTTATCAAGCGTCTCAACTTTGAGCGAAGATGAATTATTTTCTCCTAATTTGTCGTAAGAAATTAACATGTAAGGATTTTCTCAATAAGTTAGAATTCTTTGTATTTAATTCTCTGTATTATTTTGCAAATTCTAAAGCATATGGATTCCTTTATACATGAACAAAATCTTAGTTGGATCAGTTTGTTTCCTCTTGAGAACATTATATCTAAGAAAATACCAGCTAAATAATTAATTACTCTTTTGTTTAAATTATTATTATTATTATTATTATTTATGCAAATTTGTTGTTTTGAGTAAATTTGTTTTACAATCACAAGCATTGTAGGACTAAATGACACATCCTAATCAGCTGCTTAAGAGGCTAAGCACTACATAATCTTCGATAATGGATGTTGGACTTGTTGTATCAAAACTCTTAATTGTTGACTAAATTGGTCAACATCCGATCTAATTGGCTCTACCTTCCAATGTAACTGGTTTTCATCAATAAAAACCTCCTCCATCGATTTTGAGAATCCTAGCAAATACATTGTTCAACATTAAGCATTTGAACCTTAGTTAATAGTTATTGTGTAACACCCCAAAATAGGGGATAGGAGTTTTAGGGGTAATGCAACAGTTTGATTTTGGGCCTAGTCGGAACAGCGGTTTTGGAACCACAATTCTAAGGCCGGAGAAAATTATTTTGATGTTATTTTATGTCTTATAATATAATTTTATCAGTGCATGTAAATTTTGATAAGTTAATTTTAGCGATTTCTAGTCCAATTTCGAAAAAGGACTAAATCGCGTAAAAGGTAAAAGTTGTGTTTTGATGCCTAAGGTGTTAAATTGCTTTGTGTCTTAAATTGGGAGACTTTAAAGTGAAATTAGACCCCTAAATAAAGCATGACCAGTCATGGGGGACAAAAAATTATTGAAAAGTCAAAATTAGGTGAAATTTGGTCACCAATATTGACTAGTTTTATTATTAACAAATCAAAACGAAAAAGCTATCATTTTTCTCTTCTCCTCCACCGAAATATGCAGCAAAGAAAGGGTTTTGAGATCTTGAAATTTTCAGCCACTTTAAGCCCTAATAAGTAAGTGATCTTTGCTTGTTTCTTGATGATTTTTATATTTTTGGAATCCCTAAAGCCTAAGCTTTCAAATGAGGGGTCTAGTTTGCAAAATGATGAAGAGTCTAGGGTTTTTCCATGAGAGTAAATATATTTTTTGCTGTGTTTTTATGGAAGATTATGAGTCCTAGTTGTCTAATAAACATCTTTTGTGAAAGAAATTACATGAAAACACCTTAAAAAGGGCTAGTTTGCTAAGTTGTAAGATAAGGTGTTAGTGTGTGTAATAATGATTTTTGTGAGTTTCCATAGTTATGAAAATGGTTTATCTAGGCTTAAGGAGTAAAGAAATTGAATAAAAATCTTGTTTCGAGCCTAGGGGTAATTTGGTAATTTTGGCAAAATATAGGGGCAAAATTGTAAAAATTGCCCAAGTATGTCAATGGACTAATTTGATTAGTACATTGTTTTAATAAGTTGAATGTGATGTTATAGATGATGAAAATCAAGATTTGGACTTAGAACGGAAAGAAATCGATTAAGGGATGATTACGTCTTTTTCACCTTTGTGGTATCGAGGTAAGTTCGTATGTAAACAATACCATGCTATAAATGTATTTAAATGTTATCATTACATGAATTGTACAAATATTAAGTGTATGTGATTAATAGAAATATGATAAAACAAAGCTTTAATAGGCGAGGAGAAATCCCGTTTGAACCTTAGGAATAGAATAGGATACGAGTGACATGTCACTAGGAATTATGAGTCTAGATGACTAGCTCGAGAGTGAGCATTTAAATGTCATGAGATATGAGGTAGCTTTAGCTACAATTGAGGCACCTATGTGCAAAGGTTTTTCCGAGTATCCAATTAGTATTCCGAGTGTTCAATGGGTAATTCGAGGAAAAAGTTGATGATGGTCCCACTGAGGTAAGTCATTGGTGAGTATGCACGTGAGTTATGTTACGAGTTGTGCAGGTATGTACACTAAGCCCATGAGAATGCCTTGGTATGTGAATGATCATAAATATGTGTTCTTACCATGATGGGTGAAATGATGTTGTATGAATTTTGTGAATAGAGTAACTTAGCCTTGACAGATTTGAGTTACTGCAGTAGTGTAACTTTGAAAATACACTAAAAATAGTGAAAAATGATTTAAAAGCTTAATAAAATATGAGAATAAATCTTATTGAGTCTAGTTTCTTATAAAAGAAACCGTGTAAGCAAAAGAATTTCCTAGAATGAGATATTTGAAGTTGTGTGAGACAGAGTCAGAATGAATTCGAAATCCCCTGTTCTGATTTGAGAAAATCATTATAAATTGTAAAAAACTATTTATGAGCTATGATTTATATTATTAGAATCCTTAATGATTCTAGTTTCAAGATAAATAGACAAGAACATTATTCGAGTCCTGTGATATGAGATAATTGAACTTTAGTGCAGAAGGGTCGGAACTGTCAGATAGTGAATCAAGGGTAAATTTGAGGAATAAACTGTACTAATTGGCTAAACAAAAAATTCTGGAAATTTTATGGTAGAAATGTAAATGAGTCTAGTTTCAAATAAAATTAACGGAACTTAATTTGGAGTTTCGTAGCTCTAGATATAAATAATTTAGTGACTGTTGCTCAGGAAGACAACTTGTTGTGAACTTGAGAATATGTTGTAAACGTTGATAAAACGTGTTAATGAGTTGCTTATTGTTTTCATATGAACTTACTAAGCTTAAAGCTTACCTCCCTTTCTTTCCCATGTTCCCTAGTGTTGCCAGGTTAGCTCGGATTGGAGGTCATCAGAGAGATTATCACACTATCGAGTTAACGCTATCGGCGTAAGTAAATCCTAGTATTTTGAGTCTATGGCATGTATAGTGTCTTAATGTTGAGTATGTGATATTATGATTTAGCCAAAGGATTGGCTTGTTATAAATGTAGTATGTAGTCATGTAAATTGGCCTATGTCGGCTAATGACGTTATGGGCCTATACGATTATTCTTATGCATGTATGTTATTATCTCTTGTGATGTGGCTTATAACATGTATGCCTAGAGATTGAATTGAGATTCATTGATAAGTTAGTAACTGATGCAAGATTAAGTGATTAGTAAACAGTTAATAATGCCTCATGAATGGTTTGTGATTATGATTATGCATGCCTAGTGATGGACATGAGGTTTGTGACGTAATGATAGTTATGACAAGTATGTGGTAATGATGTGAGTAAATTTTATAATATTTATTGCATAAGAAATTAACGTGAACATAACATGTTTGTAGATGTTTAAGAGCTTAGTATGCCATGTTGTATGTTATGGGATAAGTATGTGTGCATATGTTGTGAGGGTGACAAATGGCTTGGAAAATAGCCTTATAATTGTCTACACTTGTAGACACACGGGCGTGTGTCTAGACCGTGTGTGACACACGGTCTATCGCCATAGGCGTGTGTCATAACCGTGATTTAAAGTCAGTGTTGCACACGGGCTAAGGGCACGGACGTGTCCCAAGCCACATGGGTGTGTGTGACTACACGGTCTATATCCACACGGACGTGTGGAACCTTAAAGTATGAAATTTCTCAAGTTTTTCTTAAGTTTTCGGTTTAGTCCCAAACCGCCTCTAATGCATGTTTTGGGCCCCGTGAGCCTGATTAAGGGATGAAATGTATGTGAAATGAAAGGTTTTAAATTGATCGAAATTTTACGGCCTAATTTTTTTGTGTGATTGATTGAGTTTAAGTCAGGTAACACCTCGAACCCTATCCTGGCGTCGGATACGAGCGAGGGGTGTTACAGGTAATTTAGAAATTTTAGTCTTAGAGTGTTTAGAAGTTTACGACATGGTTTATTAGTAGACTATGGTTTTTAGAAAATTAAATTAAATTCTAAAAATGAGTTTTAAATACTTTTAATTTTGAAAAAAGGATTGATTTGTAAAAGAGTTAAAACTTAGAGTTTTTAAGAGGTAATTAGATCACTTTTTAAAATCCAACCTAAAAACCCCATTTATAGTTTTATTTTCACCTTAGTCTTTTTCTCCTCTCATACTTGTGTCGTCCATAGTTCTCCCAACTCTCCAAATCGATTTTGAAATCCAAATCTTAGTTCTTTTGAATTCTATCATCTCTTGAGTTATAAATCTCCACAGAAGTTAAGAAAAACACACAAAAACACCATAGTTTTCTCCATTGTTAAGCTTTCAGATTTTTTGGATTTTCGATCAAACGTTCGGTTTTTTGTTAACTAGGGTAATGATTCATCTTTTATTAGTTTTAAATGTTATTTAGTCTTTAAAACCAAGTTTTAGGTATTAAATTGCATGTTTTGAATAAAAGCCAAAAATTAGCTCGTTAATGGTGGATTTCGAGATTTTGAGTAAAAATGTGATTTCAAAGTGTTTTCAATTAGTTTTGACATGATTAAGAAGTTTCTAAACTTACTTTGAAGTTTCGTTAAAGATTTCTTAAGTTTTAATGACTTTTCAGAAAATAGCCATAAAACATGTCAAAAAAGTCGATACTATGAATTGAGTATTTTATTATAGTTTAAAGGTTGAGAATTAGTCATAGGTAAACAATTAGACAAATGAAACTCGTTTTAGGCAAAAAGATTAAATGTAGATCGAGATATTTGAATTTCAATTTGGTTATGTTAAAGGTTTCAGCTACATGATAACATAGCTTAAGCTTATGTTTTTGATTGCTTGTGGTGAGTCATTAGCTAATTTTTTAATGTATTGTTGTGTGAATTATTGTGTTGAAGCTTCGAATTTGTTAGGACCTTCTACGAGTAGAGATAAAGGTAAGGAAAAGCTAGTTTGAGCTTTCGACTTTTCGGCGAAAGCGTAATTGGTGAGTGTTTGGAATAATTGCTTATGGACATGATTCAATGCATTATTTGGGAATTTAGTAGTAGCCTAAACTCCTACTCTAAATTATGAGTGTAAGCTTTCTCATACTTATGTTATCTTGTGAACTATGTGCTTATGTGTTTGTGAATATCTGAATTGAGATGAGATGCTATAACATGTGATATGTAGTTATGATAACTGTTGTGAAAGTACAAATGTGTACATGTTATGTATATGTTAAATGTTAGTGACAGTGTTTTACTAAAAATGTAAATATACAGTGATAGTTCACAGATAATTTGTAACTGATATGTGTTTGATTTTGTATATTTTGGCCTTGTAATATTGAAACCGTTGGATATAGTTGGCATGCCATAGGATTATGAGTACCCACCTATATGTATAGTGATTTTGGGCGTTGAGGCCTTAGGACATGTTGGAGGGATAAGGAAATGTGAGTTAAGCTCCATTCAACGGGACATGTGAGAGGAAATAAGGAGAGTGTTAGCTTTATGCTTCACTTTTGGGATATGTTTGTCTCTATGAGTCTATGTGGTGTGTTGGAGATCCATGTATACGATGAGTGATGATAGAGCTCACATTTATGTTTTATAGCTCAAGTGCCAATTTATCTATGAACATATTTTTGAGTATTATGTTATATGCTCGAATGCAATGTGATTATATGTGTAATGTGATACATGTAACACCTCAAAATTTGAGTTTTGTTACTAAGTTGTGTCGATGAATATGTGTTTGCCTCTGTGGTCGTGTGTTCTGTTTGCTTACTTAAGATCTGAGGTTCGAGTTGAATAAATTTTGGAATTTGTTAATTTCTTTATTTGAACCCTTAGCTTAGGATTCCTTATTTAAGTTTAATTCTGTGCCTTTCTATGTCAAAAATGAGCCTGCTGGTTCACTGGTTAAGCATCTACCTATTCTTTGGTTCCATGTTTGAGTCTTTGTGTATGTAACAAGGATTTATATTTTTGCACTTTTCTGTAAAACTGAATTTTAAATGCTCCTTCCCTTTACTGTTATTTATACCATTTTTTTTCATTTCTTCCCAAGTTGTTTCTTTTTGTTTGTTTACGTTCTTCTTAAAATTTTCTTTGTCTTGTTCATCCTGTGTAATTGCTACATTGGGTTGCGTTATTGCTTGTTCCGGTGTGCTTTAAGGTAAGTTGAGTTGATTGTTTTTGTTATATTATTTTATTGTACAAATTAGGGATTCTTCAAAATCTCGAGGTTTGATAATCTTGTTGTGTGTTACATTCTGATGCACTAAAGAAGACTCAAGAGACGCTTAACTCCTCTCGTTTTACTTAGGAACTGAACGTGTACTAGGAATTCGCAGTAAGTAGACTTCCACCCGTTTCGTGTAGAGAGTAGAAGGTTTCGACGAAATTTGATTGTTGTTACTTGCATGTTTTGTGAATTTGTTGTTGAATTGAATATTTGGAACTTGTTTTAGGCTTGGAATTTGCAATTGGGTGCTTTTACAATGTAACAACCCAGTTTTGGGCCTAGTCGAAACAGTGGTTTCGGGACCACAAATCCGATGTAGAAAAAATTATTTTTCTTATATTTTTATGGTTTATAGTTTTACGGATTTATTTTGTGAAAATTTTGTTCAAAAATTTTGATGTTTGAGGACTCAATTTAGTAAAAAAAGACTAAATTGTAAAAGGTGTAAAAGTTGAGTTCTACTGCTAGAGGTGTCTAATTGTTATGAAATTTTAAATTAAAGGTCCTTAGATGGTAATTAGACCATTTGTTAAGTTAGTAGACAAAAATGGACATGAGGTAAGAGAAATTTCATGTTTTATAAAAAAAAGGGGCATTTTGGAAATTTGTCAATTAAAGACAAAATAAGTAAAATAAAAGCAAAATTTTGTCCATCTTCTTCTTCCTTGGTTGAAACTTGAAGGGAGAAGACATAGCTACGGTTTTGCTACTTTTCAAGCTCGATTGTAAGTCCGTTTTTGTCCCGTTTTTAATGCTCTTTACATTTTTGAAGTCATTATCACTCGATCTACCTATTTCTACCACTAATTTGAGAAATGATTAAGGTTTAGGGTTTGACCCATGTTAGACATGTGTGTATTTTGATGTTTAATTGTAGATTATGCAAGTTTGATGTTTGATAAACGACTTTTGCTAAGTGATTTTCGATGAAAATGCATAAAATGACCTATTTGTAAAAGTTATAAAATAAGTAGTAAAAGTGTGATTGAATGAAAAATGTGGGCTAGTATGAGTACAATAAAGATTCGACTAGGCTTGGGTAATGAAGAATTTGATAAAAATCATTTTACGAGCCTAGGGACTAAAGTGTAAAAATGTCAAAGTTTAGGGGCAAAGACATAATTTTTTCATAGTATAATTTTGGGTTGAATTGAACAAAGTGATTATTAAATGAGTTAAGTTTGTTATTATAGATCAAGAGAAATGAGGTTCGAACCTAGATCGGGGGAAAAACAAAGTGTTTGACGATTAGGTCCCATTTATACTATTTTTGCATCGAGGTAAGTTCGTATGTAAATAATGCATTGTTTTAATTATGTTTTAAATGCTTTATTATTGTATAAATTGTGATTCACCCTTGGACATATTCGACAAAGTTTCGACAAGCGTGAAATCCTGGTTGAACCTTAGGAATAGATATGATACAAATGTCATGACATTAGGGTTACTGAGACTACGTGTAAGACCATATCTGGGATATGACATCAGTATGAGACTACGTGTAAGACCATATCTAGGATATGGCATCAATATGAGACTTCGTGTAAGACTATAGTTGGGCTATTGGCATCGATACGAGATTACATGTAATACCATATCTGGGATATGGCATTGGTATAGTACCGTGTGTATGGGATTCCCGAATATCCTTTAGTATTCCAAGTGGTTCAATGGGTAATTTAACGAGTATGTCAAAGATGAATTGTGTGTAAATCTAATTCAAGATGACATTAGGTATGTACGTAAAACTCATACGTAATGAGCTTGTTATGTGATGAACCCTTGGTAAGGTTATGATTGAGTAGGTTATGATTGAGTAAGTAATGATTATAAGATCTTAATAATATTTATGCCAATTATCATCATGTTAATTGTATGTTAAATGTTTGGATACGATGCTTATTATTTGCATGGGAACTTACGAAGCTATATAGCTTACTCCCCTTTCTTTTCCCTTGTAACAGCCCGATTTTAGGCCTAATCAGAATAGTAGTTTCGGAACCACAAATCTGAAGTCAGAGAAATTATTTTAATATTATTTTATGTTTTATAGCACGATTATAAGAGTGTTTGAAATTTTTGGTGAATTAATTTCAGTGATTGCATGCTTAATTTTGAAAAAGGACCTAAATCGCATAAAGTGCGAAAATTTTGTTCTACTAGCTAAAGGTGTCAAATAGCTATGGAACATTAAATTAGAGGTCTTTATTGCGTAAATAGACGACAAATTTGTTAGTGGCTGAACATGGAGATAAAGAATTTGTAAGGTCAAAGTTAGGTGAAATTTGGTGAGTAATTTGACTAGAAATATAATAAAATAAGGAGAATCTTTCATCTTTTTCATTCTCTCTTTCTTCTCTACCAATTTTCTCTAAGAAAGAAGGCCATAGGAGCTTGAAATTTTTAGCAACTTTATAGTAACATCCTGAATTAGGGCCTAGTCGGAATAGTGGTTTTGGGACCATAAATCCGACGTTAAAATAATTATGTCATGATCATTATGAGGTCTAGGATATGAAAATGAGCATGTGTTAAAGTTTCATGAAGAAATTCTATGTGTAAGGTGTCCAATTGGAAATTAGGGACCAAATTGAATAAATTGAAAAACTTGGGTTTTAGAAGTAATTTGTATGAAATTACTTTGGAATGTTAATTAGAGGTCCTTAAATAGTAATTTTCCCAATTTCTAAGTTTTTGGACAAAAATGGGCATGCATGGAAAATTTTGGAAGTTTAGTAAGGAAGGGCATTTTGGTCATTTGGTAATAAACTAAATAATAAGGGGAAAATCAATCTAAAATCAGCTCATTTTCTTCTCCATGCTGCCGAAATTCTAAGGGTCTCCATAACTAGGGTTTTCAACATTTTCAAGCTCAATAGTAAGTGCTCCCTAGCCTCGTTTTTAACGTTCTTTGTATTTTTGATATCCTCGTAACATGCTCTATCTATTTCTACCCAAATTTCAAGCTAGGGTTCATGTTCAAAAATATACCCATGTATGAGATGTTTGTGTTTTGATGATTTATGGAGGGATATGAGAGTTTAAAGGATGATAAACAACTTTTACTAAGTGATTTTTCATGGAAATGGCTTAAAGAACTAAATTGTAAAAGTTGTGGAAATGGGTAGGAAAATATAAAATGAAGGCAAAACATGGGCTGCTATGAGTGTGAATAGCACTCGGCTAGGCTTGGGTAGCCAAAGAATTTCATGCATTACATTATACGAGCTTTAGGACTAAATTGTAAATATTGTGAAAAGTTAGGGGCAAAATGGTCATTTTGTCCAGGGGGTGACTTTTAGGCCTAAAATGAATAATGTGATGTATTAATAATCTAATTTTATTGATATAGACCCCGAGAAACCAATTTTGGAGGACAATCGTGGAAAACGAAAGGTTTTGGAATAAGCGAGACACGAAACCGAAGCAATTACCAGGTAAGTTCGTATAACCCGAAGTAAACTTTTAACATACTTAAACATGCATGTTCTTGAATGTATAAAAATTTAGATATTCTTTGCATGATAATTCAGGAAATGTGCTTGTGTAAAAGAAAGATGATAAATGTCCTGGTTGAGATAGAAAAGGAAAATCCGATGGGTGTTCCTTGAGTGATCGAGCCTCTCGAAGAATATGGTGTATGACTGAATTTAGTCTGGAATGGCAATTCAGAACTGAGATTATGAGAGCAATTATCGTTAAAAAGAGATTTAACTTGGACGGGTAATCCCGACATTGCTCTATGAGTTGCTAATACAGGGGATTTAGCCTGGTCTGGTAATCCCCCCGTAAGATATAAGGTTCACGGGAGTGTGTACTCGAGATGATCACTTGTATGACATGATGGTAAATGGCTATTCATCGAAATTTTCTGAGAAATTCAATGGGAATTAACATGCTAAATTAAAGAATGGGAATATTGAATTGATGAGCTCATCTAAGACTAATGACATGATGTATTGTTATGAGACTAACTTGATGATTGAGTGCATGCGATAGGGAAACTATTTCATGCTTGTTGGAATTATTGCTTAATATGGTTGTATGCTAATTAACCGGTAAGTTTACTTTCCAGTTATCCGGACTTACTAAGCATATAAATTCTTACCCCCTTTTCTCATTTCCCCAGTCTTACAAAGCTCGTGGACTCGTAAAGGTTGGAGGACGGTTGGAGAATCAACACACTATTGACTGGTCCTGCTTTGGTATATAGATACTTTTATTTTGTTTAATGGCATGTATAGGGTTTTTAGTTATTTTGTTATATGTGTCATTTGGCTAGCCAATGTAAGGGCCTAAATGGTATACTTATTCTTTTGTATATGGCCATGAGATATGGCTCATATTGATGTAGGTTGTAAACCTACTATTGATGCATGTTTATGTTTAAATGTTTCATGAGATATGATGATGAGGTTTATCATGAATTGATGCTTGATATGAAACCTCATAATTTGATAATGGACATAGTATACAATGATATATAGCTATAATATGGCCTAAGTATAAAATGTGCTATGGTAATCCCTAATGCGAAAAGGATAATTAAGCATGTACTAATTCGATGAGATGAGGTTAGCATGCAATGTGTCATGTCAAGGTTGTTCAAGAGTATAATTAGGCCATGTTACATACCATTGAAATCTCTAAGTGTGTATGGATGATAAAGGGTGACCAAAGGCTTGGAAAATAGCCCTAAAAAGGTCCATATGGGTAGACACATGGACAACCCCCATGGGCATGTTGCTTGGCCGTGTGTCCCTTGCACATAAAATTTTAGGTCAGTTTGCATGGTAGTAAACACACGGGTAGAGACAAGGCCGTGTGTCTCAACCGTGTGGAGGACATAGCCTAGCACACGGGCGTGTGCCTTGGCCGTGTGCCTAAAAATAAATGATGATATCATAAACAGAATGTCTGGGTTTTTGGACACGGGAGTGTCTAGGCTATGTGAGGGACATGGGCCAAGGACACGGGCATGTGCTTGGTCGTGTGAAAACCCCTATAGGTTCGAAGTGAAAATAAATCCAAATAATTCAACACGGGTGGGACACATGGGCATGTCCCCAAGCACATGGGCGTGTTCTTTGCCTCCACACGGGCGTGTGAGGCATAGCCCTAGAAATTTTACTAAAATTTTCTATAGTTCTCAGTTTAGTCCCGGATCGCTTCTAATGTATGTTTTGGGCCTCGTAGGCTTATAATAGGGACACTATGACATTTCTTGATTGGTTTTAAATTAAAATGAAATTTTATAACCCATATTTTTTGAAAGTGTCTGAGTATATGTCTGGTAATGCCTCGTACCTTGTCCCGATCTAGGGTACGGGTAAGGGGTGTTACATTTAGACTCTTGCAAGTAAGTGATTTTGATGATCTTTCTTGGTGATTTTTTGTATTTTTGGGGCCCTTGTAGCTTAAGCTAACTAATGGGGGGACTATTTTTCAAAATAGTTGAGAGTTTAGGGTTTTTCCATGAGAGTACTCATGTTGGTTGCTGAAATTTTATAGAGGAAAATGAATCATAGTTGTTAAATAAGCAACTTTTGTGAAGTGGTTTTCATGAAAACACCAAGAAGGGACCATTTTGTAAAAGTTACAAAATGAGTAGTAAATGTGTGAAATAATTGAAATTGTGAGATGCTATAGGCTTAAGGTAGTTTTGGCTAGGTTTGGTTAATGTGGAAATTCAATAAAAGTCATTTTACGAGCCTAAGGGCAAAATAGTAATTTTGTGAAAGTCTAAGGGCAAAACGGTCATTTTGCCAAAATAAGAATTATGAAATGTCTTGATTAGTGTGATGATTAAATTAGTGAATTTTATCATTATAGATTAAGAAATACGAAATTCGGACCTAGACCGGGGGAAGACCAAGCTAGTAGACTAATTCAACTAGTCGCCCATATTTTGTATACCGAGGTAAGTTACACGTAAATATTGCAATTCCATTGTTATTATGCATTAAATAATTGATATCGCATGAAATGTTCAATTTTGTTACGAATGTGCATGACGAGATTTGATGTGGTAAAACTCCCGGTTGAACCGTAGGAATAGATCGAATATCCATGCCGTGATACTAGGGTTATGTGAGTCAGTGTAAGACCATGTCTAGGACAGGGCATCAGCCTCGACATGTGGGCTAGTGTAATACGACGTTTGGAACATGGCATTAGCACCGATATATGAGAGCCAGTGTAAGACCATGTCTGAGACATGACATCGACATCTTACCCTTTTGTGTGAGGCTTATCGGGTATCCATTTATTTTTCCAATTGGTTCAATGGGTAATTTAAAGATTATATCATGATTGAGAAAAGTTATTATTATGTTGCAAGTGGTACAGGTACCTACATGAAACTCATAAGAATGATCTCGGGTTATGTATATGATTAGTAAGGATGAAAATGAGTAAGTTATGTCTATAGTCATTCGAGAATCCTGTGCAAGTGTATGATATGTTATGAGTATGATGTTACTTGGTAAAGCGATGTTAATTATTTACTTCTAACATACTAAGCTTTATGCTTACTTCCTCTCTTTTCCATTTTTCTTATAGTGCCGCCAAGCTAGCTCGGGAATCAAGGGACGTAGGAGGCATTGATCACACTATCACCTTAAGTTTTTGGTATAATTAGTTTAAATGTTTTGAGCGTGGCATGTATAGGGACTTGGTCTTTTTGTTTAGTGACATGTTGGTGTAGCCACAAGTGTTGGCTCATATGGATGTGATATTCATTTTGTATAGGTTATTGATGTTGGCCAATATTGATTATTATTAAATGCATTTGATGAAATTTCTCTGGATGTGTTTGTTGCATGGTTTGTGTTGATAAGTAGGAGATGTTGTATGTGATAGGAAATAGCTTGGAAATGATGTATGGATGCTTAGGTATTGGCTGATATGGTCATGTGCTTATGTGATATTGGTATTGTTTGATGTTTTTGTAGGTGAGTGTAAGTAAGGGTGACAAAAAGGCTTGGTAAATAGCCTTGTTTTTGTCCACACGGGTAGACACACGGTCTGCCCCATGGGCGTGTAGTCAAGCCGTGTGTCCCCTGCACCTAAATTTTGCAAAATAGAATGCCCAGTAACCACATGGGCGGAGAGACGACCGTGTGTCTAAACCGTGTGGAGGACACAGCCTAGTACACGGGCGTGTGCCTCTAAATGGTTGATGACATTAGAAATAGAATGTCAAGATTTTTGTACACGGGTTGTAACACCCTATCCCGTAATCATCGTCGGAATAGGTAAGGGGCCTTACCATACAGACAAAACATTACAAATCAATAGAGAATCATAGATATCACATAATATTAATGCCTAAGCAAAACAATAATTCATCTCTTATGGAGGTCTCCAAAACCTAAGACATACTTTTTGAAGAGGTTGGGACTAAACCGGACACATTCAAAATTTTTAGAACTTAGAAAATATTTTCCAATTCTGTTGAGGTCACACGCCCGTGTGACCAAGCTGTGTGCCTTACACGGGTACCAGACACGCCCATGTATCTAGCCATGCCATAACAGAGTATATATATTGACTTTTACACACGACCAACAGACATGGCCGTGTGATAATTAGCTAGCTACTAACTTAAGCCCACGACCATATGAAATGCCCATGTGTCTTAACCGTGTGGTCTTAAGAGGTTACTGCTTTGCATACATGGCCAAAAGGCATGCCCGTGTTCACTGACCGTATGGCACAATGCAGGCTTGGTTTAAGCCAACTTTCCACCCCCTTTTGGGTCATTCTTA
This sequence comes from Gossypium hirsutum, assembly GCF_007990345.1. Lineage (NCBI taxonomy): Eukaryota > Viridiplantae > Streptophyta > Magnoliopsida > Malvales > Malvaceae > Gossypium > Gossypium hirsutum. The sequence continues at coordinate 81,341,993 of NC_053428.1, read as the reverse complement.
CAAGCAATATTAAACAACATTTATACTAAAATTTTCAGCCAATTCCATGCCCAAAACATGCTTCATTATAACTAATCATCATCATTCAATAACCTATTCAAATCCATACCAAAACACATTAAAAATCTTATTACAACAACATGCCAAATTGCTCATTTCATAACTCACTTATAACACCTTCTACCTCAGGCTTAAACTTACCATTTCCTCAACTTGGCATTTTTCAAAATGACCACCACATACAAGGCCATATACCCATTACAAGCATACATAATTTGGCATCACAATTCATTTACCAAAACTAAGTACAATCATACCATTTGCTAGCCAACTCTCATGGCATAACATACTGTTGGAACGCCGGTGCCTCCAAGGCGTAGTGGAAAAATAAAATAATTAAAACATTCCGGCGATCCAAACCAATGATCCATGTGTAAGGAACGAATCGGGGTGATAAAAAGGGTTTCAAAATTACCAAAACTTCAATCTGAGTAGACAGCGACGCCTAGGCAACAGGAATGCTGAACCACTATCGAACCAAGCCGCAACCTTTTCCGATGTCGGCCTCTACGTAGTCCACCCGATTGACAATGAACGGTAGAAATCCCAGAAAACTATTTTCGGAGAGTATTTTGCTAAACGGCTGCTAGACCACCTTGCATATTTTCGGGCTAGTTTTTATATATACTTTTTAGGGTTTTTACCCTTTCTATATATAACTCCCTTTTAATTGGTATATATTTATAACGAATTTTAATTCATTAAAATTAATCCGAACATAATAATTGTCATTCAAATAAATATAATAATGTTTAACCGAAAAATTATGATTACATTAATTATAATAAAGATTTCAGTAAACTATATTTATTTAAACTTATATACGAACTAAATTCATATATCAATAAAATTATGTTCTGATTATGTGTACAACATCCTTGTACATATAGTATGTTCAACAATTTGATTGCCCAATTAAATTAATTCTATAATTAATTTAATTCATGTGACAACCAAGCAATATACCAACTATGTTTTACCTCATTCATTTCAACCATAGGGTGTGACCCTATAGGTTATTGTAACGTTAGAAGTAATATTAGAATGAATCTAATGTTACAAACAATGAGTGGCATCTAGCAATGCATCAATGCTACCTAAGTTACAAGAAGTCATGATTCGACATAACCTTTTGTGAGTAACCTTTCATGCATTAATCCTTAAGTCCTATATCTTTGGAATGGACACAAGTCATGGAATAGTCACACTTGCATAGTCCATCCCATGTTTCTTGATACCTTGAGTAGACTATGATACACAAATAAGTATGACATCTCATATCAACTTATTTGAGCATGGCCATGCATTTCTAGCCTCACTCAATCAAGTGGCCTGAGATATTACTCCTATTATGTAGGAGGGACTTATCCTATATTGATCAACTATATCCCTCAACATAGATTGTGGTATATCCAACATCAGTCTTTATAGAACAACCAGTTACGATGTTTGTTTGACTGTATCAAAATATACAATTCACGATGTTGGGATAAAGATGATCTCGAATATGAGGATCATATACATATTAATCATTATGAGTAATGTTGTGACAATTACATAATAATCCAAGAAACATACTCATAGCGGGTCAATCCAATATGTTGTTCTCTAACACACATATTCATGCATTGATTCTGACACTCCATATCAATGGCAACTCTTTATCATCAATCAACTACATGTTAGTCTTAATGCATTATTATTGTCCTAGCCAACAATAATACTTGACTAAGGATCTTTTAAGAATAATCATATTATTCTCAGGATATTATTATAAAATAGTTTATTTATGCACATAGAAAAGAAACTGAAATAATAATGGCAACGCCTTATTATTAATTAACATGATAAACCAAGTATGTTATTACAACCATCTTGTGATTGATCTTTGGGCATACTCTTACAATCTCCCACTAGCACTAAGACCAATCACTTATATATCTAATACCAAGTGACTTAGTGTGACGATCATGCTTCTGCTGTGCCAGAAGCTTGGTCAGGGGATCAGCAATGTTATCATCTGTAGGTACTCTGCATATCTCTACATCCCCTCGATCAATAATCTCTCGAATAAGATGGTAGCGCCTAAGTATATGTTTGGATCGTTGGTGAGATCTGGGTTCTTTTGCTTGTGCAATGGCTCCATTGTTATCACATCGGAGTTCTATAGCATTTGATATGCTAGGCACAACCCCTAGTTCAGTAATGAACTTCTTGATCCAAACCGCTTCTTTTGCTGCCTCACTAGCTGCAATATACTCAGCCTCTGTTGTAGAATCGGCTACTGTACTTTGCTTTGAACTCTTCCAGCTCACAGCACCACCATTAAGGCAAAACACAAAACCTGATTGCGATCGAGAATCATCCTTGTTGGTTTGTAAGCTGGCATCAGTGTAACCTTTTACACTTAACTCTTCCTTACCTCCATATATTAGGAACGTATCCTTAGTTCTTCTTAAGTACTTAAGGATATTCTTGACTGTGGTCCAGTGATATTCACCGGGATCTACTTGGTACTACTCATCATACTTAAGGCATATGAGACATCTGGACGGGTACATAACATGGCATACATGATAGATCCACTAGCAGAAGCATATGGAATTTTACTCATGCGTTCTCTCTCTTGTGGAGTTGTAGGACACATTTCCTTCGAGAGTGAAATACCATGTCTCATAGGTAGGAATCCTCTCTTAGATTCTTGCATATTGAACCTTTTCAATACATTATCTATATATGTACCTTGACTTAGACCTAGTAGTCGTCTTGATCTATCTCTATAGATCTTGACTCCTAAGATGTAAGTGGCTTCACCCAAGTCCTTCATAGAAAAACAACTTCCTAACCAAGTCTTAATAGACTGTAAGGTAGGTATGTCATTGCCCATGATAAGTATGTCATCCACGTACAGTACCAAGAATGTGATTGTATTCCCACTAACTTTCTTGTAAACACATGGCTCATCTTCATTTTTGACAAAACCAAACTCTTTGATTGCATCGTTAAAACGAAGATTCCAACTTCGAGAAGCTTGCTTTAATCCATAAATAGATCTTTGTAACTTACATATCTTTCCCGCATCCTTTAGATCGAAAAAACCTTCAGGTTGTGTCATATACACATCCTCTTCAAGTTTCCCATTAAGGAAAGCTATTTTGACATCCATCTGCCAGATTTCATAATCATGAAATGTAGCTATGGCGAGCAAGATCCTGATGGATTTAAACATAGCTACAGGAGAAAAGGTTTCATCATAGTCAACACCATGAATTTGGCGAAAACCTTTAGCGACTAATCGCCCCTTGTATGTTTGTACATTACCATTCATGTCGGTTTTCTTTTTGAAAACCCACTTGCACCCTATAGGTTTAACCCCTTCGGGTGGGTCAACCAAAGTCCAAACTTGGTTTTCATACATGGAATCCATCTTAGATCTCATGGCCTCAAACCATTTCTCAGAGTTTGGGCTCGCCACAGCTTCTTGATAAGTCCTAGGCTCATCTCGATCTAAAAGAAGAATGTCACCATGCGTTGTAATGAGAAATCCATATCTCTCAGGTGCATGGCGTTCTCTTAAAGATCTACGCGGTGGTTGTGTTTCTACAGCAGTTACTTGTTCCTCAATTTCTTGTGGAATTTACTGTTGTTCTATCTCTGGTTCAATGGTATCTTGTGATTCTCGAATTTCTTCAAGTTCAATCTTTCTCCTACTTCCTTTTCTAGAAACAAATTCTCTATCTAGGAAGACACCAGTCCGAGCAACAAACACTTTGTTCTCAGTGGGATTAAAGAAATAATATCCTTTGGTTTCTTTCCGATACCCCAAAAAGATACACCTTTCAGATTTGGGTTCAAGCTTAGTAGACGTCTGACGTTTAACATAAGCTTCACAACCCCAAATTTTCATAAAAGACATACTGGGACGTTTCCCAGTCCACATCTCATATGGCGTCTTTTGAATCGATTTAGATGGAACACGATTTAGTGTGAAAATAGCTGTTTCAAGTGCATGTCCCCAAAAGGAAGTCGGTAGATCAGCGTGACTCATCATGGATCGAACCATGTCTAATAGAGTTCGATTTCTTCTCTCAGAAACTCCATTCCATTGAGGAGTACCAGGAGGAGTAAGTTGTGAGACAATCCCACATTCCTTCAAAAGATTATCAAACTCTAGGCTCAAATACTCTCCACCTCGATTAGATCGAAGTGTCTTAATAGTTTTGCCTAGTTGATTTTGTTCTTCATTTTTGAATTCCTTGAACTTTTCAAGGGCCTCAGATTTATGGCGCATGATATAAACATACCCATATCTACTGAAATCATCAGTGAAAGTAATGAAGTAGTGAAATCCACCTCTGGCTTGTGTATTTATTGGTCCACATACATCTGTCCAATAAATCACTAGCTCATTCACTTTTACTAGTAAAAGGAGATTTAGTCATTTTTCCTAATAAGTAAGATTCACATACTTCAAATTGTTCAAAAACAAATGAATCCAAGAGACCATCTTTATGGAGTTTGGAGATGCGTTTCTCACTTATGTGGCCCAAACGACAATGCCAAAGATAAGTTTGATTTGAGTCATTTATTTTAGATCTTTTAGTATTTATGTTGTAAATGGGATTCATTTGATCTAAAATATAGAGGCCATTAATCAATTGTGTCGAACCATAGAAAGCATTATTGAGATAAAAGGAACAACAATTATTCTTAATTATTATCTCAAAACCAATTTTGTCTAAACAAGAAATTGAAATAATGTTTTTAGTCAAACTGGGCACAAAATAACAATCCTCTAAAAATAAACCAAGTCCACTAGGCAAAGATAAAGTATATGTTCCCACAACTAATGCAGCAACTCTTGCTCCATTTCCAACTCGCAGGTCCACATCTCCTCTAGCCAAAGTCCTACTCCTTTGTAGTCCCAGAAGTACAAATATGAGAACCACAACCAGTATCTAATACCCAAGAAGTAGTAGTTGATAAATTAATATCAATAACATAAATACCTGAAGCAGACGTTCCACTTACTTTGGCCTTCTTGTTTTCCTCAAGATAGACAGGGTAGTTCTGCTTCCAATGTCCAGTCACACCACAATGAAAACAGTTTCCTTCCTTAGACACCCCACCTTTAGGTTTCAGTGTGGCCTTTCCTTTTCCAAGATTTGGCTTACCTTTGCCTTTGGGCTTTGTCGGGACTTTAGCCTTTCCCTTGCCCTTGTTGTTACGGACCATCAGTATGGGCTTGGGTCCAACCTTTTTCATGTTGCCTTCAGCAGTTCGTAACATACTAAGCAACTGTGGCAGAGTCTTGTCAATTTCATTCATATTGAAATTGAGGACAAACTGGCTGTAACTATCCGGCAACGATTGCAGAATAACATCAGTGGCCAACTCTTGGCTCAATGGAAACCCAAGCTTAGATAAGCTTTCAATATAACCAATCATCTTAAGAACATGAGGTCCTACTGGGCTTCCTTCAGCTAGCTTACATTGGAATAGGGCCTTAGAGATATCGAACCTCTCTTGCCTTGCTTGCCCTTGATATAGTTCTTTCAGGTGCTCGATCATATCATAAGCAACCATATCCTCATGTTGCTTTTGAAGCTCAGGATTCATAGTGGCAAGCATAAGACATCCAACGTCTACCATTTCATCGAGATGCTTCTTGTAAGCATCTTTATCAGCCCTTGAGGCATTAGCCAGTGGTTCATCAGGAAGTGGTTTTTCAATGACATATAATTTTCGTTCTTGTTTGAGGACAATCCTCAAGTTACGGAACCAGTCAAGAAAATTCAAACCATTCAATTTGTCCTTCTCAAGGACCGATCGTAATGAGAGTGTGTTAGTGTTTGCAGCCATAATATATCTACAACAATAAAATATGCGTGTGAATAAATTTACCAAGTTTATATCAATCATTAAAAGGACTTTATTAAATGATGTTCCCACTATTTTAAAAATTAATAACCCTCATATATTAATTTTAGAAAGACTTTCTTGAAAGTATTTCTAGTGGGTTAAGGATCCATATTTCACCTCTTCTTAAGTCAGCTTTGGCTTTACTCTCAAGATTATGGTTATTTAGGTAAGCAACACTTGCTAATTACATCATATGTAACTCCTACAATTTGGTGGACAACTCTTGTTCTAATCATCTTATGATTTATCCAAATTACTTGCCTCTAGGTTTCTAATCCTATTAGAGTAACCTAGTTAAGTCATTAACCAATTTTTAACCAGCGAATATCACTTGTTTATTCTTCGCGTTTAACCAAGATAAATACTAGTACTTCGCTTTGGCAAAACCTACATAGTATTGATCGAGGCCTTAACGAGGACATAAATTGGAAGGCCATGTTGACTTAATATTTTAATAGAGAGATTTTATTAGAGTGTTACATCTCACCAATTATGGTCTACTTTAGTCCATTTAATCTTTTAATTGATCTCATCAATTAATGGGGTTTATTATTACCAAATTTGCATGCTTTAGACATCCATAGCATCTCATACATGAGTAAGTAAAGCAATAAATAAATGCAATAGTTATAGCCCATAAACTATGGTGGTTCAACCCAAGCCAATGGGAGAACCAAAAGGGAACCTAAAGGTGTCAGCCGTTTCACAAGCTGTCGATCCACACTAGTCGACCCATCTTCCTTCTCGTCTAGTCCACAGCAACTTTTACAAATTACAAAATTCAGAAACGCATTTTACATATGAGGGAGTAAGATGAGAAGAGAAATACAAAAGAATAGTACTAAGGCACGACACGCAGGCCGTATTTATAAAATTACAACCTTTTATCAAATGGGTCATCGGGCTATAACTATGCATTTCAAACACCGTGCATTTCAAAAATAACATATATCATTCAACGTTTTTTTCAAGTGAAATATTAAAATATCCTTTCAACCTTTTTATGGCCCATTAAGTTTTATTTATTACAAAACATACTAGAAGATGATGGCCGCCCCCGCCAGATCCCCATCCCTGGGGTTGCTGGGGCGGAGCCCTCGCGGTATGGACCAGGGGTGCGGGGCGGAGCCCCGCGGTACGAACCACGAACCCCAGTCAAATGAAACCTCACGATTTGATAACTTTTGTCAACATAATCATGTTTTTAGGATTTTAATCCTTGAGGTTTCATATCGGAACAACCCTTGTTCCACTGGCCAGTAATCTGTTACTTGAAATTGTAAATGCCACCCCTGCTTCATCACAGATTTCATAAAGTTAACAGTAAAAACATAAAACCGAATAGGCCATAACATCATGATTAACATTTAATCACTTATCGAAAGGAACAATCATCAGATTCTGCTTAAACGATTTAAACAGAAAAATATAATAAAATTAAAACATGCATCTCATACAATTGCGTCACCCAAGTATTTAAACCCGAGTCCGTATCACACAAGTGGATCTGATACCACTGTTGGAACACTGGTGCCTCCAAGGCATAGCAGAAAAATAAAATAATTAAAACATTCCGGCGATCCAAACCAAGGATCCATGTGTAAGGAACGAATCGGGGTGATAAAAAGGGTTTCGAAATTACCGAAACTTCAATCTGAGTAGACAACGACGCTTAGGCAACAGGAATGCTGAACCACTATTGAACCAAGCCGCAACCTTTTCCGATATCAGCCTCTACGTAGTCCACCCGATTGAAAATGAATGGTAGAAATCCCAGAAAACTATTTTCAGAGAGTATTTTGCTAAACAGCTGCTAGACCACCTTGCATATTTTCGGGCTAGTTTTTATATATACTTTTTAGGGTTTTTACCCTTTCTATATATAACTCCCTCTTAATTGGTATATATTTATAACGAATTTTAATTCATTAAAATTAATCCGAACATAATAATTATCATTCAAATAAATATAATAATGTTTAACCAAAAAATTATAATTATATTAATTATAATAAAGATTTCGATAAACTATATTTATTTAAACTTATATACGAACTAAATTCATATATCAATAAAATTATGTTCTGATTATGTGTACAACATCCTTGTACATATAGTTTGCTCAACAATTTTATTGCCCAATTAAATTAATTCTATCATATGACAACCAAGCAATATACCAACTATGTTTTACCTCGTTCATTTCAACCATAGGGTGTGACCCTATAGGTTATTGTAACGTTAGAAGTAATATTAGAACGAATCTAATGTTACAAACAATGAGTGGCATCTATCAATGCATCAATGCTACCTAAGTTACAAGAAGTCATGATTCGACATAACCTTTTGTGATTAACCTTTCATGCATTAATCCTTAAGTCCTATATCTTTGGAATGGACATAAGTCATGGAATAGTCACACTTGCATAGTCCATTCCATGTTTCTTGATACCTTGAGTAAACTATGATACACAAATAAGTATGACATCTCATATCAACTTATTTGAGCATGGCCATGCATTTCTAGCCTCACTCAATCAAGTGGCCTGAGATATTACTCCCATTATGTAGGAGGGACTTATCCTATATTGATCAACTATATCCCTTAACATAGATTGTGGTATATCCAACATCAGTCTTTATAGAACAACCAGTTACGATGTTTGTTTGTCTGTATCAAAATATACAACTCACAATGTTGGGATAAAGATGATCTCAAGTATGAGGATCATATACATATTAATCACTATGAGTAATGTTGTGACAATTACATAATAATCCAAGAAACATACTCATAGCGGGTCAATCCAATATGTTGTTCTCTAACACACATATTCATCCATTGATTCTGACACTCCATATCAATGACAACTCTTTATCATCAATCAACTACATGTTAGTCTTAATGCATTATTATTGTCCTAGCCAACAATAATACTTGACTAAGGATCTTTTAAGAATAATCATATTATTCTCAGGAAATTATTATAAAATAGTTTTTTATGCACACAGAAAAGAAATTGAAATAATAATGGCAATGCCTTATTATTAATAAACATGATAAACCAAGTATGTTATTACAACCATCTCGTGACTGATCTTTGGGCATACTCTTACACATATATGCTTATTAAAGCTTAAATACATATACATTCTAGCCTATACATGTCATACTTAAAAATATTTACACTTTTAAGGTACCAAAATAAGTTCGATAATATGGTGATGATCCTTGACGGTTTCCGAGCTTGTAGTAGCTTTGATATCTATAAAATAATGCAAACAAACACAAAGTAAGCTTTCAAAAGCTTAGTAAGCCGTACTATATTCATCAATAGTATATAAAACATAAAACATCAACACATAAGTATTTACAAATTCTCAATCATCTATCTAATCTATACCAACCCAATCCATATGTTCATAACAATTCAATGAACTTCACCTTGATAATATCATCTACCACAAAGGTATCATCCATACATGGTTCTTCCCATACTTACTCACTTTCATTCTCACCTCTTGTTTGAGTATTTCAAGACTTTGCGTAAATTATTCATACTTTAACATCCGCACAGTTAGTGCTGCAAAGGTTAGCCAAAGCTAAAATGATTCCACACACTTAGTGCCATCTCAACTAGCTGAAACTAAGTCGGTATCGCACGTTTAATGCCTTTAATAGCCGAAGCTAGTTTAAATCACACACTTAGTGCCAATATTTTCAATTCATCATTATATCATCCAATTCAATTATATACAACCCATGTATAATAAATGCGTCAAAAATTATTTAACAGCGTATTTTAAGTATGAACTTACCTCGTACTCGAAATTTGTCGACTTGGACTGTTTATTCTACAATCTTCGATTTCCCTCGGTCTAAGTCTAAATTCCTCTTTTCCTGATCTAAATGTATTCAAAATTAACTCTTTTATTCGCCAAGTAATTCAAAACAATTCATATGTACACAATTAGGGTATTTTGCAAACTAGCCCTCACATTTTCACATTCGACACTTTAGTCCCTATTTCACAAAATCACAAAATACACATAATTTGCATATACACAAGCTTAGTTGAATTCTCCTAGTACACATAATAGTCCACACATTTCATTTATTTCACATTTTAGTCCCTCAAAATAATATTTTCACAATTTAGCCCAAATTACTCAATTTCATCAAAAATCCAAAAACAAAACATTTAAACTCAACATCAAGCTTCCATAATTTATCAACTAACATCACAAAACTCATATTTTCATCAATGGCACATTTCAAAATCATCACCAAAATCGTAAATTGAAGCATAGGTTCGATAGTATACGAAGCAACGATTACAAAAACATAGAAATTATCAAAAACCGAGCAAAACACATGCCTAATTCACCGAACCCTAAGTGAGCTTTCTCTTTGTATTTCCGGTGGAATAGCATGAAAAAATGGCTAATTTCATGCTTTTGTTTTATTTTAATTACTTAATGAACATTTTCCCATTTTGCCCTTTTGTAAACAATTATAAAAACTTTTAATGAATGGTTCTTTTAGTCCATTAACATTCCCAATGGAGAAATAACAACATAAGAACCCTTACTTTAGAAAGTCAACTCAAATAGGCACTTTAACATCGAGCACACAACTTTTATATTTTACGCGATTTGGCCTTTTTGCAAATTAAGCACACAAACAGTTAAATTTTCACACGAGACTTTCACACATGTCAATTCACTTATAATAGAAACGAAAAATAATATTAAAATATTTTTTGACTTGAATATGTGTCTCCGGAACCACTATTTTGACTAGGGTCAAAACCAGACTGTTACAATTCTCCCCCTTAGGGATTTTCGTCCCCGAAAATCTTACCATTAAACAGATTCAGATATTGATGTCTCTTAGCATCTTCAGGCTCCCACGTGGCCTCTTCAACACCATGTCGATGCCACATCACTTTAACTAACGAAATTTTCTTATTTCGTACTTTAACCTCTCGCGCTAAGATTTAGACCGATTTTTCTTCGTAAGTCATATCAGACTGAATTTTGATCTCAGATAGAGGAATTACATGTGAAGGATTGGATCTGTATCGTCGAAGCACCGATACGTGAAACACATTATGAATCTTTTCTAACTCTGGTGGCAACAACAATCTATATGCTACCAGCCCAATACACTCGATAATCTCATACGGTTTGATGAACCTCGGACTCAATTTGCCTTTTCTACCAAACCGAAGCACCTTTTTCCATGGAGACACTTTCAAAAACACTTTATCGCTGATTTCAAACTCAATGTCTTTTCTTTTAAAATCTGCATATGATTTCTGACGATCATAAGCTACTTTCAAACTATCTCGGATCACTTTCACTTTCTGTTCAGTTTCTTTTATCAAATCAACCTTGTGAATTTTGTTTTCGTTGAGCTTTATCCAATACAAAGGTGTACGACAGTTGCAACCATATAAAGCTTCGTACGGTGCCATTTTAATGCTCGATTGAAAGCTGTTGTTATAAGCGAATTCAATCAAAGGTAGATATTGTTCCCACGTACCTTTAAACTCAAGAATGGAACATCTTAACATATCCTTGAGTATTTGAATAATATGCTCAAATTGACCACCCGTTTGCGGATGAGAAGCAGTGCTAAAGTGCAATTTAGTACCCACAACATCTTGCAACTTTTTCCAAAATCGTGACGTGAATCTCGGATCTCTGTCTGACACTATGGACAATGGTACACCATGCAATCTCATTATATTGGAAATGTATAACTCAGCTAATTTATCAAGCGAATAATCAGATCGAATTGGAATAAAATGAGCCGATTTTGTTAATCGATCAACTACAACCCAAATTGTATCTTTCTTTCTCGAAGATAAAGGCAAACCCGAAACAAAATCCATGGTCACTCGATCCCATTTCCACTCCGGAACCATAATCAGTTGTAACAATCCAGATGGCATTTGATTTTCAGCTTTAACTTGCTGACATATCAAACATTTAGAAACAAAATCAGAGATATCTCTTTTCATTTTGGACCACCAATAATAGTGTTTCAAATCATTATACATTTTTGTACTACCTGGGTGCATAAATAACCAACTACTGTGAGCTTCACTCAAAATCATTTGAATTAACTCTAGATTTCTTGGAACACAAATTCGATCTTGGAATTTTAAACAATTATCTATATCAACTCTGAATTCTGAATCAGTCTCTACATCACACTGAGCTCGTTTAGCTAAAACATTATCAACCTTCTGAGCTTCGATAATCTATTGTAAGAACAAGGGTCTTGCTTTTAATTCAGCTAAAATGGAACCATCATCATACAAAACTAAATGAGCATTCATCGCACGCAAAGCAAAGAACAATTTTTGACTCAAAGCATCAGCAACAACATTTGCTTTTCCCGGGTGATAATCAATCACAAGTTTGTAGTCTTTCAACAATTCTAACCATCTTCTCTGTCGCAAATTCAAATCTTTCTCAGTCATCAAATACTTCAAATTCTTATGATTAGAATACACATGGCATTTCTCTCCAAACAAGTAATGACGCCAAATCTTTAAAGCAAACACAATCGCAGCTAACTTAAGATCGTGCGTCGGATAGTTCTTTTCGTGCGGTTTTAACTATCTCAAAGCATAAGCAACAACTTTTCCTTCTTGCATTAAAACACATCCCAAACCGATCAACGAAGCATCACTGTAAATCATAAATTCTTTACCCAATTCAGGTTGTATCAATACTGGAGCTTCAGTCAAGAAGGCTTTCAACTAATCAAAGCTGTTTTGACATTTTTCAGACCACTCAAACTTCACATCTTTCTGAAGCAGTTTTGTCAACGGAGTCACAATCATCGAGAAACCTTTTACAAATCTTTTATAATAACCAGGAAGTCCAAGAAAACTATGGACTTTAGAGACATTTCTCAGAGGTTTCCAATCCAAAATAGTTGAAATTTTACTCGGATCTACTCGGATACCAAAGGTTGATACAATATGACCCAAGAACCCAACTTCTCGCAACCAGAACTTACACTTACTGAATTTCACATACAATTGTTTATCTTTCAAAATCTATAATACTATTTTTAGATGCTCGGCATGTTTAGATTCATCACGTGAATAAATTAATATGTCATCAATGAATACCATAACAAATTGATCTAAATACGGTTTGAAAATTCTATTCATCAAATCCATAAAGATAGCAGGTGCGTTAGTCAATTCGAAAGGCATAGCTAAAAATTCATAGTGACTGTACCTCATTCTGAAAGCAGTCTTTGGAATATTTGAGTCTTTCACTCGCAACTGATAATAGCTTGATCTCAAATCTATTTTCGAAAACACAGCCGCTCCCTTCAACTGATCAAACAAATCATCCATTCGGGGTAGGGGATACTTATTCTTAATAGTCACCTTGTTCAATTGACAATAATCTATACACATTCTCATCGTACCATATTCTTTTTTCACAAATAAAACTAGAGCACCCCAAGGTGAGAAACTCAGTCTAACAAACCCTCGATCGGTTAACTCTTACAACTGAGACTTTAATTCTTTTAGTTCTGTCGGAGCCATTCGGTATGGAGCTATCGAAATCGGTGTAGTACCAGGTACCAATTCTATGTCAAATTCTACCTCTCTAACTGGAGGTAATCCCGGAAGTTCTTCATGAAACACATCAGGGAACTCACAAACAATAGGCAGAGATTCAACTTTCTTTTCTGGCGCTCTTGAATCAATCACATATGCAAAATAAGCTTCACAACCCTTTCTCACCATACTCAAAGCTTTCATCGAAGATATCACAGCAGGCAACCCATTCAAATCACTGGATTCAATTCTGACTATTTCATCATTCTTGCATCTCAAATCAATAGTTTTCCGTTTGCAATTCACCATAGCATCATGCAAAGTTAACCAATCCATTCCAAGAATAATATCAAACTCATTAAAAGGTAACAACATTAGATTAGTAGAAAAATAATTGTCTCGAAACCTTAACGGATAATTCCTACAGACTTTATCAACCAGGACAGATCTGCCTAGGGGGTTCGAAACTCTAGTTACAAATTCAGTAGACTCTACCGGTAAAGTCTTATTGTTCACTAAATTCATGCATATATACGAATGTGTTGATCCAGGATCTATCAAAGTAATCACAAAAGTATTATAGAGAGTAAATGTACCCGTAATCACATCTGGTGATGAAGCTTCCTCGCGAGCTCGAATAGCATAGGCTTTGGCAGGTGCACGAGCCTCAAATCTCACAACTGTGTCATTCGTTCCTCTTTGACTACTGCTTACATTTCCTAATTTTCTAGAAGGTCTACCTCGAGAAACATTACCACTCTGCCTTAGATTCTGAACATTATCTTTTTCAGCTAAATCTGGACAATCTTTTATAAAATGATTTCTTGAACCACAACTATAACAAGCTCGGTTATTACTTTTTTCCCAGCATTCACCAAAGTGTCGTCTTCCACATTGATCACATTCAGGCTTTTCATTCTTTGTATTATCAACACTGGCAACAGACGTGGCTGGAGATTTGAAATTTGATTAGATCTAGCATGATCTCTGTTCGAATGTCCCACACTAGTATTTAAACGAATGCTATCATCTCTAGACTTCTTGGATCCAGATTGAAATGATTTACCCGATGATCTTTTTTGTACCCTTCTAGCTTCAAAATCAGCCTTTCTTTTCTCTTTCCCAAGATCTTCAGCTTTACATGCTCGTTCAACAAGCATAACGAATTCTTTGATTTCCAGGATCCCAACTAGCAAATGAATATCTTCATTCAAGCCGTCTTCAAATCTCTTGCACATTATTGCTTCCGAAGATACACATTCACGGGTATACTAACTCAATCTTACAAATTTCTGCTCGTATTATGTGACAGACATGCAGCCTTGTTTAAGCTTGAGAAACTCTTTGCGTTTCTGATCAATGACTGATATATTTATTTCGAAATTCAGTTTGAAAGAAATCCCATGTAACTCGTTCACTCGGAACCACAGACGTCAAAGTTTTCCACCAATGATAAACCGTATCTCTCAAGAAGGAAATAACATGTCGAAACCATTTTTATTTTGAAAACAATAGGAATCGACTTTGAAAACAAAAAATGTGGAGTCACCACCAATCTCTTGATTTAGGAGTGATTGGGCCACCTACTAAAATGTTTTATTTCATTAAAAATAAATTTGTTTCACGTAAAATTAAAAAAAAAGTGGGTTTGGGAGTTGGTTGTCATGAGGAAGGGTTAGCACCCTCATTACTCCCAAAAATTGGTACCAAATTGATTTGATGCTATCCTTATATCAAAAGGTTTTTCTAAAAACAATTTTTTTACAGTATGATTCTTTTTAAAATGTTTGAATAGTTCAAATTAGCGGTCAAAATTCTCTCGTTTCAAAGATATGCAGTATCATACCCAGCACGATTGGATACAATCCTTTATATCTTTAAAAATACGATTGATTTTTGACTTTTAAAAACTCGTACACTAAAATTATAAAAGGTTATCTAAATATTTAGTTCACCGAAAAAATCATACCCAGCACGATTGAGCACGATTTTTCGAATTCCCAAATATTGGATATTGCCTTATTTTAGAATTTTTGAATAATAAAGAAAATTGGAAATTTGCTCAAAACACGTTTATTTGTTTTAAAATAGATGGAATACTTAATGCATTGTATCAAAACGTTTGCGTGGGAAAGAATTTATGAACATGGAATAATAAGATACAACAAGTCACAATTAACAAATCCCCAATTATGTACAACTATTCTAAGTAAAATGTGACCAAATTCTTTCTCATGAATGATGAACAATCAATACGAAAATGATATACAACCATAATTAACATAGCACCCTATAAAACAATTCACCGAATACGTACAAAATAAAATGGGATTGGAAATCAATATATAGTACTAGGCATTTTCAAAATAATGATGAATTAATTAACACATAAAATAAGTTGATAAATTGGTATGAAAGCTAGAGATATATAATTATTTAATGTAAATATTGTAGAATAAAACATTTGAATCGAATAATATGCAAAATATTTCAAACACAAATTTTAAAAATTGATAATATGCATGGTTGCTTAAATAACATATAAAATACAAAAGAAAAAAAACATGATAGGATATAGTGTACATAACAAAGAAAATTATATTTACAAAAAACATAAATTTAGTGATGTATATCTATAAAAATATATTTATAAAGGGAAATTTAAAACAAAATATAACATAATTTTACATATAACAACTTGATTTGGATTGACGAAAATAATACATGTATAAGGATAATAAAATATGAGAGTGTATACAATAAATAAATGGTACGACTTAAAATATAGTTCTTAAAAGAAACGCATTATACACATGAATAATTTAAAAAAATATACATAAAAGAAATATTAATTTGAAACCAATACTGTAGACTATAATAAAATAATTTAATATGGGTTATATACATATATTTTAGAAATAATTAAATGTTAGAATATCATGAAATAAATATGAATTATAAAATTAACTTAATTTTATCATATACTATGCATTTAATAAAAATAATTAGGTACAAATTTAAAAAAAACTATATATTTAAAAATATCATGGTTTTAATAATGTATGTAAATTAAATATAAATACAAAAATATATGCTTAATGATAACTTAAATAATATTTTAAATATGAAGAGATAATAATACATGGCAAGGTATAGCACACCTAATAGATTTTTATTTAAAAATCATACATATAAAAATAAATACATGTGAAATTAAATTATCATATAAATTATATACATACCATTTTACTTAAAAATATTTAGAAGAAATACTAAATAACATACTAGGATAACATAATATGGAGACACATTTTAAAATAACAATTTTATAAATACGAAGATAGAGTTCCAAAACAGTATCATATGTACATAAAAACATTTAAGTGTGTCATAAATCAAGAAGTATTTTAAATAATCTATGTATCAACATATATATAAATATTTTGACAACACTTTATAATAAGGTATTTAAATAATGTAATTTTAAACATTCCAAAATAATAGTTATTATAAAAAAATTAATAAGAACGATTAGTATACCATTATATATAAAATATTGAAAGAAATAGGATACATAAGATGAAAATATAAAAACAATCTCAAAATAATCATACAAATGTAACCAAACAAAATTATTAACATGGATTAAGGCATAAACATATGAAATATATTTTAAATTAACTGATTATACAACTATAAGATCAAATTAATACTACAATAAAATAGGGAGGATAATTTGAAATAAAGTAATCATAACATGGACCAATGCTAAAAGCGCATAAATGTATGGGGACTGAAATTGTAAATATCTCGCGTCCACAATGCTGTAATGAACCGCGGATCAAAGTGAAACAATGCACAAATTAGAAGGCCAAATTTTAAAACATAAGGTAGGCAATTTGGGCACAAATTGAAGGCTGTGCGCAAGGTGAAGGATTTGTCGCGCAAATTCCCCATTTTTGAGTGGTAATGCGCAGATTGGGCCTGCCAAATGAGTCACCGTGCGGACCTTTCTCAATATTACAAATGACACCGTTTTTTTAAAAGGTTACTTAAAACCTTTCTTTCCCCATTTCCTTTTTCAAATGTAGCCCCATTTTTGGCCGAAAATCACAGCCTTGAAATCAAATTTCTAGGGTTTCTTTTGCTAGCAGCCGAACCACCATTGTTTCGGTGATCAACAGTATGCAAACAGTACCCATCATCCCCGTTGAAGGCGCTCGACCATGCCTAGAGAAATTTAGTAAGTATTTTCTTCCTCCCTTTTTATTTTAAAAAAAAACTTCAAATCTCACATTATTTTTAAAAAAAAAATGAAGATAGGCTCATAAAGCAAAGATTCAACACTATTTGTTCCCTCGCCTTTACCTCAGTATTTCTGAAGTATTCGGGCTTTCATTGGGATCGACTCACATACTAAAAAAATTCGAACCAAATGAAAAAAAGTAAACTAAAAAAAAATCATAAGAGAGGACAAAAGAAAACTTGAAATCACCTTTGCTAATCTTAAATTGCTTTTTCTCTATTCTCTGTGCGTGTGTACAGATACAATTGCGTAGGTTTTCTTTTTGGCGTACATTCAACGACTTTTATAGCCAGATTTACAGAATAAAGTAAAAAAAAATTACATTTTCATTGCTGTCATCTTCTGTGAATTCGATTATCTCTCTTCTCGTGTGTTCTTTGCAAGAACAGCCATACGGAGGAGTGACCCTGGTGACGTAGAGACCGAGCGTGGCAATTTCTCGCGAGAGGCTGACCTTCTGGTGCCCTTCTGGCTTACTCTAGAAGCTTCTGGCATTCTCAGGATGCTGAGATAATTTTTGGGTGTATTGGGCCTCGGGTTTTAGGGCTTATTGGGTCATAAGTTATTTTATTAATTGGGTTGGGTGGTTATTTATGTAACTAGACTAATGGACCTTTTTTGGACCAATGGACTTTTATTATTTTTGAGGTTTTTTTTTATTTTTTTGTTTTATTTTTGGTTTATTCTAATTGGCCCGGGCGAAATGGGCCTATTACACAACACATTTTATGCATTCATCAGGATTCAAAGACAACTCATCAAACACTCTTATTGTATTCTCTAACCAGAACTCAGCTTTTTCAGCATCATCACTTGTTGTAGCTCTGAACTCTTTAGCCCCATATTTTCTAATCTTATCAACTGGTGGTCTACTCAACTGTATCAGATTCATTGGTGGCATAACAGAAGTTTGAGGAGGATTAACTGGGGGTGGAGGTTGTTGTACAACCGGATTGGTTCTAATATATTGGGTGAACCAGTCATTCATCATCTGATAGAAGGCTTGTTTAGCCTCACCATCACGGCTACTCGTAGCCGGTCGAGAATCAACTTGCAACGTCCCTTATGCGGGAGCAGATGCATTGCTTTCAACATCATCAGCTACAGCTCTATCGGGATCCATTTGCTATATAAAAGCATATTTCAATGTTAGGATTCATCACATTATCGCAGTTCATAAATATGACATGTATAGCTAGAGTCACATATGCTATGGTAGTCCTAGAACCGACTAAACCATAGCTCTGTTACTAATAAAATTAACACCCCTATCCCATAACCGTCGTCGGAATAGGTAAGGGGCCTTACCATACAGACAGAACATTACAGATCAATATAGAATCACAAATATCACATAATATTAATGCATAAGAAAAACAACAATTCATCTCTTATAGAGGTCTCCAAGACCTAAGACATACTTTTTGAAGAGGTTGGGACTAAACCGGACACATTCAAAATTTTCAGAACTTAGAAAATTTTTTCCAATTTTGTTGAGGTCACACATCCGTGTGACCAGGCCCTGTGCCTTACACGGGCACCAGACATGCCTATGTGATCTAGCCATGCCATAACAGAGTATATATACTGACTTTTACACACGACCAACAGACACGACTGTGTGATAATTAGCTAGCTACTAACTTAAGCCCACGGCCATATGACACACCCATGTGTCTTAACCGTGTGGTCTTAAGAGGTTACTGCTTTGCATACATGACCATAAGGCATGCCCGTGTTCACTGAACGTGTGGCATAATGCAGGCTTGGTTTAAGCCAACTTGCCACCCCTTTTTGGGCCATTCCTACAAGCAAATATTAAACAACATTTATACTAAAATTTTCAGCCAATTCCATGCTCAAAACATGCTTCATTATAACTAGTCATCATCATTCAATAACCTATTCAAATCCATACCAAAACACATTAAAAATCTTATTACAACAACATGCTAAATTGCTCATTTCATAACTCACTTATGACACCTTCTAACTCATGCTTAAACTTACCATTTCCTTAACTTGGCATTTTTCAAAATGACCACCACATACAAGGCCATATACCCATTACAAGCATACATAATTTGGCATCACAATTCATTTACCAAAACTAAGTACAATCATACCATTTGCTAGCCAACTCTCATGGCATAACATATATGCTTATTAAAGCTTAAATACATAGACATTCTAGCCTATACATGCCATACTTAAAAATATTTACACTTTCAAGGTACCAAAATAAGTTTGATAATATGGTGATGATCCTTGACGGTTCCTGAGCTTGTAGTAGCTTCGATATCTATAAAACAATGCAAACACACACAAAGTAAGCTTTCAAAAGCTTAGTAAGCTCGTACTATATTCATCAACAGTATATAAAACATAAAACATCAACACATAAGTATTTACAAATTCTCAATCATCTATCTAATCTATACCAACCCAATCTATATGTTCATAACAATTCAATGAACTTCACCTAGATAATATCATCTACCACAAAGGAATCATACATACCTGGTTCTTCCCATACTTACTCACTTTCATTCTCACCTCTTGTTTGAGTATTTCAAGACTTTGTGTAAATTATTCATACTTTAACATTTGCACACTTAGTGCTGTAAAGGTTAGCCGAAGCTAAAATGATTCCGCACACTTAGTGCTATTTTAACTAGCCAAAACTAAGTCGGTATCACACACTTAGTGCCTTTAATAGCCAAAGCTAGTTTAAATCGTACACTTAGTGCCAATGCTTTCAATTCATCATTATATCATCCAATCCAATTACATACAACCCATGTATAATACAGGCATAAAAAATTACTTAACATCATATTTTAAGTACGAACTTACCTCGTCCTCGAAATTTGTCGACTCGGACTGTTTATTCTACAATCTTTGATTTCCCTCGGTCTAAGTTTGAATTTCTCTTTTCTTGATCTAAATGTATTCAAAATTAACCCTTTTATTCACAAAATAATTCAAAACAATCCATATGTACACAATTAGGGTATTTTGCAAACTAGCCCTCATATTTTCACATTCGACACTTTAGTCCCTATTTCACAAAATCACAAAATACACATAATTTGCTTATACACAAGCTTAGCCGAATTCCCTAGTACTCATACTAGTCCATACATTTCATTTATTTCACATTTTAGTCCTTTAAAATAATATTTTCACAATTTAGCCCAAATTACTCAATTTCATCAAAAATCCAAAAACAAAACATTTAAACCCAACATCAAGCTTCCATAATTTATCAACTAACATCACAAAGCTCACATTTTCATCAATGGCACATTTCAAAATCATCACCAAAATCGTAAATTGAAGCACAGGTTCGATAGTATACGAAGCAACGATTACAAAAATATAGAAATTATAAAAAACCGAGCAAAACACATACCTAATTCACCAATTCAAAGTGCCGAACCCTAAGTGAGATTTCTCTTTTCTTTTTCTTTGTATTTTTGGTGGAATAGCATGAACAAATGGCTAATTTCATGCTTTTTGATGCGATCTGGCTCGAGTTGATGAGTCGAATTCACTTAGTTGCCCGATCGTCGTTCGAGAGAGTCATTCGTGCTTCGAGTTTTAGAATTAGAAGCGAATAAAAAGGGATGCGTTAGCGGATGGTTTCAAGAAGGGTAAGTTTAGCAATAGGTTCGATTAAGGGTAGCAAAGATGGATGAAGGATAGATGGTTCGGTTTGGGTTAGCAAGAAAGAAAGTTAAAAGTTGGGAATGGAAAACGAACTCAACGTCAGGAATGATTCAACACTAAGAAGTGTCACCCCGATTCCTATATTGTTAAGGTGAAAAAAATTATGGATAGATGGATAGGTGAACGCCACACCAAAATTGGTGATAAGTTCAAAACAAGACGATTGACGCCACTAGCACAAGATGGATAAGTCTTTCGAAACTTGTACGAGATATGAGAGGAAGCAACCTCACAAGAACAAATGTTTCTTAACAAATTTGGCAAAAGTCCCTTTACAATGAAATGTGCAAACTATTTATAGGCTAATAAATAGTAGCCGAATGGACAAGCTAATAGCTTAAAGACTAAATAAATTCAGCTATGAATGCACTAAAATAATCTAGAACAAGTCTTTAATTTGCTAGGACTAGATTCAGCTGCAGCATCATGTGTAAGCAAAGCATCTTGGATGAATGTGAAGTCTTGGGAACTCAATAGCTTGTTTAAATTCGGCCATGGGATGAATGAAACATTCAAGAAGTGTCTCTTGGCCGAATAGACACCTAGGGAAGTCATTTGGGCAGCAAACAATTCATGTATTTCACCCCATAATTTTGCCATGCATTGAACCAGAAGGGAGCTTGGATCTGGCCGTACATGAACATTCATTAAATGCTATTCATTCATGCATGTGTGCCGTCCAAAGTGAATGTATCTTCTCTACCCACATGCATGTAATTAACCTCTCATGTACATGAACTTAATTTCCCCCAAGCATTGAACCAGGCCGTGCATGAATCCTCTCATTCATTGAACTTTCCCGTTCATGCATCTCTTCACGAATGTACCTTCCACATTCGGCTAACCTACATGGATTAAACACACAATTAAATAAAATATAACTATTCATAAAAATCATAATTTAAATTAATAACTAAATAACTTAAAAGCAATAATTAAATTTAGACATAATAATTATAAGTTAACTTATGAAGTAAATTCGGCTAGCTCAAAAATAGTCAAAGCACTTAGTGAGCTAAGTTGAGCTAGGGGTTTCGGCATGAGCTGTAGCAAACTTAATTATAAACTAGATTAAAACTCAATTTATTGGAATCAAAAAGAAATGAGCTAGATCGAGCTGAATTCTAGCTCAAACGAGCTGAATCGAGCTCAAGTGAGCTGATGGGAGCTGAATGGCGCATGGGGAGTTGAAGAGGAGCTGAGATGGGATTGCAAAATGGTGCATGGAGTCTTCAAGGAGTTATCCTTAGCTCCTCCAACGTCATAGACCTTGTTGTCATCCCAAATGTGCAACACCAAAGCTGATAAGGCGTCTTGAATTCGCTTGGTTTGAGCTCGAGTCATAGGGCCTTTTGGAAGCTCGATTAGATCTTGATTTGCATTCGAAGATGCCCCGGGTGTGCTCACATCACTTTTGTTTTATTTTAATTACTTAATAAGCATTTTTCCATTTTGCCCTTTTATAAACAATTATAAAACCTTTTAATGAATGGTTGTTTTTGTCCATTAACATTCCCAATGGACAAATAACAACATAAGGACCCTTACTTTAAAAGACAACTCAAATAGGCACTTTAACATCTAGCACACAGCTTTTACATTTTACGTGATTTAGTCCTTTTTGCAAATTAAGCACACAAACAGTTAAATTTTTACACGAGACTTTCAAACATGTCAATTCGCTTATAATAGACACAAAAAATAATATTAAAATATTTTTTAGAATCAGATATGTGGTCTCAAACCACTATTCCGACTAGGGTCAAAACCAGACTGTTATACGGGTTTAGACAAGGGCGTGTGTCAAGCCGTGTGAAAACCCCTATAGGTTCGAATTGAGAAATAAATTCGCACAGGCTGGGACACGGGCGTGTCCCGATATGTCCAAGCGTGTGAGCTATACAGGCCTTCAACATGGCCATGGTAAGAGGACACATGGGCATGTCGCCCTCCCACATGAGCGTGTGCCCTTGTTTGCATTGATATTATTCAAAGTTCTCAAAAGTGATCGGTTTATTCCCGAATCATTTCCAAAGCTTATTTTTATCCTGGTAGGTCCATATTAGGGTCATTAAGAGGAAGTTTGAAAGTTTTAAATTTGAGCAAAATTCTATGACCCTAAATTATTTGTATGCATGTGTTTAAGTCTAGTAACGTCTCTACCTTGTTTCGGCGTGGGGATACGGGTAAAGGGTGTTACATCCCTTTTCTTATAGTGTCACTAAGCTAGCTCCGAGATCGGACACTGTCGGAGATCTACCCACACTATCAACTTATTATTTTGGGTACCAATGAATTCAACATTTTGAGTTATGGCATGTATAGGGACTTTGTCATTTTGTTATATGTCATAATTGAATTGGCCCAATGTGTTGGCCTATATTGGTTGGTAATTCATCTTGTAAATGGCCATTTGAAATTGGCTAATATTGGTATAAGTATATTCATATGATGATGCTTTTCATGGATATGAAAATTTGCATGATTTGAATTGATGTGTGTGTAAAGTTTGTGTATGATAAATGTTAGTATGTGAATAAGGTATTGATGTCTTGATTATGGCTGAGTTGGTTGTATGTATATGCTTGGATTGGTGTTGTATGTTGTTGTGTAGGTATGTGCATGGAAGCATGACAAAGTGGCTTGGTAAATAGCCTTATTTTTGTCTACACAGGTAGACACACGAGCGTATGTCTAGGCTGTGTGTGACACAGGGCTTGCCCCATGGGCGTGTTTTCATGCCATGTGTGCCCCTACACCTTAATTGTTAAAAAATAGAATGCTCAGAATT
This sequence comes from Gossypium hirsutum, assembly GCF_007990345.1. Taxonomy (NCBI): domain Eukaryota; kingdom Viridiplantae; phylum Streptophyta; class Magnoliopsida; order Malvales; family Malvaceae; genus Gossypium; species Gossypium hirsutum. The sequence continues at coordinate 81,317,584 of NC_053428.1, read as the reverse complement.
GAGCACACAGGCAAAGAAATAGGCGTGTGTCTCAGCAGTGTGGATGACACAGCCTCAGGCACAGGTGTGTCTTGGGGGTGTGAAGTCTGCACCTATTTTATGAAAAATCAAAATAATTAAATCGACCACATAGCCTAGCACGCGAGCGTGTGATTTGGCCGTGTGAACTCAATTTGGTCATGAGTTACAAGTCAGGGAGTTACACGGGATCAGGTCACGGGTGTATATGACCACACGGCCTACCCACATGGGTGTGTCCCAAGCCACACTAGCATGTGACTTATTATCGATAGCTATTTCCTAGCTCAATTGTCGAACCAACATACAAGACCTATGTACTAATCAATATGTCAATATTACGAATACATAACCAAATCATTTCTTATCAAATAGGCTAGCTAGATTAATAACACAATGCTTTATAAAATAACATTATGAAAACAAAACATTATCATTATTAGCCATTACCTAAGTACCCAAAATGACCACCCAATTAACAAGTTAATTAGATTCATTATTTATCATCACAAATCTTACCCAAATAGCCAAACCACAAATAATCATATCATAGGCATATACATTTATTTTACTTAAGATTAGCTCAATATAAACATGCATTATATAACCTAAATTTTATCTCATAAAATGACCAAAGTAATTACATACGCTTATGACATTAACATCTAACTAAATAATTATTTTTATGTCTACACCAAATTTTCCGAAATACAAGATTTAATGTAAAAATCACTTCCATTTATCAATTCACAAGATAAGCTCATTTGCATAGCCAACTTACGTAATAAAACCACACCCAAAAACATGTCCATCAACCACCTTGGTATGATTCGAATTGATTTTTATAAAACCGAACATTACAAAAGATATACCATGAAACATACTTCACAAAATAAACTTTTATCGTGACCGAAGATACACAAACATAAACATCATTAACAAGCCATTTTCGCATGGCTACATATATACAAATCAAAATGAACCTTATTGAAAATAGCCTATACATGCCATATTTCATAAATATAAGTTTTCAAATTACAGAAATAGCGATCGATAGTGTGACGAAGTTCCTTGACGTTCCCCAAACTTGAGCTGGCTTTATAAATCTATAAAACAACATATAGACACTCAAAGTAAGCTTGGAAAGCTTAGTAAGCCATAAGCAAATAAATCATCACAAGAACATTCATAATTTAATTCGAAATAGCTGAATCTAATTAGTTTCATACACATATATAATCACATTTCTCATGTAGTTCATATGATCACACGTACCTGATCTATTTAGCTTAAATTTCACATTCGGTCTCGACTTGACATTGCCTGTTGAACCATTTAGAATTGTTAAGGATACACGAAAATCATATAAGCTCGTACAATGCCATATCCCGGATATGGTCTTACATGTTATCACATATCAATGCCACTGTCCCAGATAGGGTCTTACACGAATTATGTACGATGCCAATGTCCCAAATATGGTCTTACACGAATCACACATCGGAAGTCCTACAGTCATGACATCAGTATCCTACACATTTCCTAAGGTTCGTACGGAGCTTTCAATTTCGTAAATCGATCAATTCATGCTTGTAACAAGTCAACCAATACTCCATTTAATTTTAGCAACATGTGTATATAAGTATACAATTCAATGCGGCAAGCTATTTAACATATACATTTGAATTCAAGAACACTTATTTACTTATGACCTTACCTCGTTCGGACGCGAACGGACCGGCACGACTATTCGACAACTTTCGACTTCCCCCGATCCAAATCCGATTTCTTTCTTTCTTGATCTAAATTAATACAAATTTGGCTTGTTTTATAACATATTCATTCAATTTCATCCAAAAACACATAAATGGGTATTTTTCACTTTAGCCCCTAATATTTCACATTTTCACAATTTAGTCCCTCTTTCAAAACAACACAGAACACTCATAATTTCAACAAACCCAAGCATGGCTGAATATTCCCTAGGTCCCTAAAAGCCCATAAATTTCACTTAATTTCACAATTTAATCTTTAATAAGCATTTTTGTCAAAAATCACTTAATTAAACATAATAATCTATCAACAAAGATTTATTTTTCATCATCAAACCACAAAAATCTCAAGCTATCAACAATGGCAAATCAAAAAATCCACAAGCAATTCAAAAATTCAAGCATGGGCTAGCTAGTTTTCGAAGCAACGATCTCAAAAATGTAAAAATTATCAAAAGCCGAACAAAATCCATACCTTAATTGAGAAAAATGAGTCTCGAACCTAAAAACACATTCAAAGCTTTCTTTTCTTCTCAACTTTTGGCAATTAGAAAGATGAACATGCAAAAATTTTACTTATGTTTTATTATATTAACTTATATTACTAATTTACAAAAACTAACCTTTACAATTTAAGAAGAAAACCATATATTATAAACCCAAAATCGTCCACCCAATTAACTAAGGTTCAAATAACCACTTAAGGGCTTCATAATTGATTAATCGTAGCAAATAAACACTTTAACAATTAGTATGCCACATTTACAATTTACGTGATTAAGTCTTTTTTATCAAATTAAGCATACAAACGGTAAAATTAAATTACAAAATTTTCACACAAATCAAATAACATGCTGTAAACACCAAAAATAATATTAAATTAATTCTATGACTTTGAATTTGTGGTTCTGAAACCATTGTTTTGATTTAACGAAAATCGAGCTTCACAACTCTCCCCCTTAGAGATTTTCATCCTCGAAAATCTTACCAATGAATAGGTTTGGGTATTGCTCTCTCATAGCATCCTCGGTTTCCCACGTAGCTTCTTTGACCCCATGTCGATGCCATAAGACTTTCACTAATGAAATTTTCTTATTTCTCAATTCTTTAACCTCGCAATCTAAAACTCGAACCGGTTCTTCTTCGTATGTCATATCGAACTGAATATCAATCTCAGATAGGGAAATCATATGCGAGGGATCAAATCGATATCGTCGAAGCATCGATACATGAAATACATTATGAATCTTTTCTAATTCCAATGGCAACAACAATCTATAAGCAACCGGCTTGATACGCTCAATAATTTCATACGGCCGGATGAATCTCGGACTCAGTTTGCCTTATCTGCCAAATCTAAGTATTTTCTTCCATGGAGAGACTTTCAAAAACACTTTGTCTCCAATCTGAAACTCAATGTCTTTTCGTTTCAAGTCCGTGTACAATTTCTGACAATCTGACGCTGCTTTTAAACTATCACGAATCACTTTCACTTTCTGTTCAATCTCTTTAATCAAATCGAGCCCGTGAATCTTATTCTCACTGAGCTCAGTCCAATACAAAGGTGTTCGGCATTTGCAACCGTACAAAGCTTCGTAAGGTGTCAATTTTATACATGATTGAAAGCTATTATTATACCCAAATTCAATAAATGGCAAGTACCGTTCCCACGTACCTTCAAACTCAAGAATGCAACATCTCAACATATCCTCGAGTATCTGAATAATCCTCTCAGATTGACCATCTGTTTACAGATGAAAAGTAGTACTAAAGTGTAATTTCGTACGTAGTGCATTCTGCAATTTCTTCCAGAAACGCGATGCGAATCTCGATCCGAAATAATAGAAATAGGTACTCTGTGTAATTTTACAACTTGAGAGATGTACAACTCAACAAGCTTATCAAGTGAATAATCTGTGTGTACCAGACTGAAATGATCCGATTTACTCTATCTATCAACAACTACCCATATCACATCTTTCTTGCTCGATGACAGAGGCAAACTCGAAACATAATCCAATAGTGATTTTGTCCCATTTCAACTTAAGAATCATAATCAGCTGCAGTAACCCAGATGGTACTGATGCTCAGCTTTGACTTGCTGGCAGATTAAACACTTCGAAACAAATTTAGAGATATCACGCTTCATACCAGACCAGCAGTAAAGCTGTTTCAGATCGTTATACATTTTTGTGCTTCCAGGATGAATAGACAAACAACTACTATGTGCTTCGTTCAAAATCATTTGAATTAACTCTGAGTTTCTTGGAACACATATTCAGCCTTTGAATCTTAAACAATCATCAGCATCAATCTAAAATTTTGAATCAGGGTTCGAATCACATTGAGCCTGTTTTGCTAACATTTCATTATAAACTTTCTAAGCTTCGTAAATCTGCTGTATAAATAATAGCCTCACTTTCAACTCAGCTACAATCGAGCCGTCATCAGATAGAACCATCTGAGTATTCATCGCATGTAGGGAAATCAAAGATTTTCGACTCAAAGCATCACCAACGACATTGGCCTTTCCCGGATGATAATCAATCACTAACTCGTAATCTTTTAGTAATTCAAGCGACCTCTATTGTTGTAAATTTAGATCTTTCTGAATCATCAAATATTTTAAGCTTTTGTGATTAGAAAACACATGACATTTCTTAGTGAATAGATAGTGGCGCCAAATCTTCAATGCAAACACGATAGTTGCTAATTCCAAATCATGTGTCGGGTAATTCTTTTCATGTGGCTTTAATTGTCTCGAGGTATAAGCTATAACTTTCCCTTCCTGCATCAAAACACAGCCCAGTCCATTCAACAATGCATCATTATAGATTACGAATTCTTTATCCGATTGTAGTTGAACTAACACTGGAGCTTCGGTCAATAAAGCTTTTAACTGATCAAAACTTTTCTATCACTTGTCCGACCACTCAAACTTAACATCTTTCTTTAGCAATCTTGTCATTACGGTTGCAGCCATAGAGAAAATCTTTTATGAATCTTCTGTAATAACCAGCAACTCCCAAAAAGCTTCGGACTTCGGATACATTTCTCGGAGGCTTCCAATCTAATATCATCAAAATCTTGCTTGGATCTACTCGAATACCAGATGCTGACACAACATGCCCCAAAAAATCGACTTCAAGCAACCAGAATTCACATTTACTGAATATCGCAAAAAATTTCTTATCATGCAAAGTTTGTAGCACTATTCTCAGATGTTCAGCATGTCAGATTCATTACGGGAATAAATCAAGATGTCTATAAACACAACCAAAAATTGCTCCAAATACGGTCTAAAGATCCAATTCATTAGATCCATAAAAATAGTAGGTGCATTCGTTAATCTGAAAGGCATAACTAAAAACTCATAATGCCCATACCTCGTTCAAAAACTAGTTTTCGGCACATCGGAGTTTTTAACTCACAGCTGATAGTAACCCGATCTCAAACCTATCTTTGAAAACACTGTAGCCCCTTTCAATTGATCGAACAAATCATCAATTTATGGCAGAGGATATTTATTCTTCGTAGTCACCTTATTAAGCTGTCAATAATCAATGCATATTCTCATTGTTCCATCTTTCTTTTTCACAAACAAAACTGATGCACCCTGGGGAGAAAAACTCGGTCATGTGAAACCTCTATCTATCAATTCTTGCAACTGAGCTTTCAACTCTTTTAATTCGATCAGTGCCATTTGTATGAAGCTATTGATATCAGAGTTGTTCCCGACACTAACTAAATACCAAACTCTACCTCTTGGATCGACGATAAACCCAGTAATTCTTTAGGAAACACATCCGGATATTCACACACAACTAAGACTAATTCAATCTTCTTTTCAGTTACTTTAGTGTCAAGCACATAGGCAAAGTAAACTTCAAAACCCTTTCTCATATATTTCCGAGCTAACATCAAAGAAATCACTGCCAGTAAACCATTCAAATCATTAGATTCAATCTGATTTATCTCATCATTTTGAAATATCAAATTAATAGTCTTCCGTTTTCAGTTTGCAATAGAATCATGCAATGTTAACCAATCAATACCCAAAATTATATCAAATTCGTCGAATGGAAAAAACATCAAATCAGCTAGAAATCCTGAATCATCAATGAATAGTTCTTGCATACTTTATCAACTAAGACACATCTACCTAAGGGATTCGATACTCTAATTACAAATTCAGTAGACTTTTTAGGCAAAGTCTTACTGGATACTAAAGTCTCACATACATAAGAATCAGTCGATCCAGGATTAAGCAATGCAACGACACTAGTATCATAGAGAGTGAAAGTACCAGTAATAACATCAGGAGATGAAGCTTCTTCACTAGCGCGGATGGCATAAGCTCTAGCAGGTACGCGGGCTTCAGATCTAATAGTCATGTCTTTAATTATTCTCTGGATACCACTTACATTACCCATGTTTCTAGGTAGTCTACCTCTAGCTACAGTGTTACTCGGCCTAGCATTCTGCACTGTACCTTGCTCGGCCAACTCAAGATATTCACGGATGAAATGATATAATGATCCAGATTTGAAACAAGCTCGATAATTCAATCTACAATTGTTGGGATGTCGTTTACCAAAATATTTGCACTCAAGTTGATTTGGTCTGATGTTACCAACACTAGCTATAAAGGTAGCTTTCGAACTCACAGGTGGTTTGTCTCGATCTCGTCTAGAGTAACCCACAGTAGCCTTTGAACGGCTAAAATCATCTCAAAACTTCTTTGATGCCATCTAAAATGACTTACTCGATGATCTTTTTCGTACCTCTCGAGCTTCTGATTCGGCTTTTCTTTTCTCTTTCCCGAGTTCCTCAGCTTTACACGCTCATTCAACAAGCACAACAAACTTTTTTATTTCCAGAATCCCGACTAACAAATCGATATCTTTATTCAAGCCATATTCAAATCTCTTGCACATAATTGCTTCGGTCGAGACACATTCTCGTGCATATTGACTTAATTTCACAAATTCTCATTCGTATCCGTAACAGACTTAAGGCCCTGTTTCAACTCAAGCAACTCTTTGTGTTTTTGATCTATGAATCTCTGACTGATGTACTTCTTTCTAAACTCAGTCTAAAAAAACTCCTAAGTGACTCGTTCTTTCGGAACCACAAATATCAATGTTTTCCACCAATGATACGTCGTATCTCTTAGAAGTGAAATAGCACATTTAAGACATTCATCAGGAGTACATGACATTTCATCAAACACTCGTATCGTACTCTCGAGCCAAAATTCATCTCTATCAGCATCATCATCAGTGGTAGCATGAAACTCTTCAACCCCATATTTTCTAATTTTATCAACTGGAGGCTCTCTCAATTGGTTCAGATTCACAGCTTGTTGCATGACAGGGACTTGTGGAGGATTAGGCAGGGGTGGAGGTTGTTAAGCAGCCGGATTTGTATGAATATATTGTGTCAACCATTCATTCATCATCTGGAAGAAGGCTTGCTTAGCCTCTCCCTTGTGGTTACTCGTAACAAGTCTAGAATTAGATTACACTGCCCTTTGAGCGGGAGTGGGTGTATTACTTTCCACATCGTCAACTATGGCTCGATCAGGATCCATTTACTATACAAAAAACAAATTTTAACTGTCAGGAATCATCATACTATTGCAGTTTCCAAATATGGCATGTATAGCTAAACTCAGATGTGCTACATTAGTCATAGAACCAACTAAACCGTAGCTCTGATACCAAATCAAATGTAACACCCGTAACCTGTATCCATCGCCAGATTGGGGTTACGAGGCATTATAAACCAAAACACGGCTCAGAAAAATTTTTCAGCATAAAATTAAGCTTTAAAATTTAAAGATGTTAATATCAACTATTTAACCACATATTCGAATTAACTAATGTGCAACAAAGCCATGTTGCATGTACTTAATACATGTAATGTTTGAACCATATGACTTCAACAGTGATGGCATTCGCTTCCTCAATACATATCCAAACATATATCCTTACATTTCATGCATCGAATATATGTCAATACATTTATTTCATTAACTAAATGTTAAGCATATCATTTTTATAACTTTTTGTACATGCACATATTAAAAACAAAACAACTATATTACATGGCCTAATTTTTCATTCACATATAAGGCATTAGTTAATTTACAACATGATAAAATATGTTTTAAATACTATCCATATATATATATGCGTATAGTCAACTTATTATTAATAGTTATTTCCTAGCTCAATTGTCGAACCAACATACAAGACTTATGTACTAATCAATATGTCAATATTACGCATACATAACCAAATCATTTCTTATCAAATAGGCTAGCTAGATTAATAACACAACACATTATAAAATAACATTATGACAACAAAACATGATCATTATTAGCCAATACCTAAGTACCCAAAATGACCAACCAATTAACAAGTAAATCACATTCATTATTTATCATCACAAATCTTACCCAAATAGCCAAACCACAAATAATCATATCATAGGCATATACATTTATTTTACTTAAGATTAGCCGAATATAAAAATGCATTATATAACCTAAATTTTATCTCACAAAATGACCAAAGTAATTACATCGCTTATGACATTAACATCTAACTAAATAATCATTTTTATGTCTATACCAAATTTTCTAAAATACAAGATTGAATGTAAACATCACTTCCATTTATCAATTCACAAAATAAGCTCATTTGCATAGCCAACTTACGTAATAAAACCAGACCCAAAATCATGTCCATCAACCACCTTGATAACATTCGAACCGATTTTTATAAAACCAAACATCATACAAGATATACCATGAAATATACTTCACAAAACGAGCTTTTACCGTGACTGAAAATACACAAACATAAGCATCATTAATAATCCATTTTTGCATGGCTACATATATACAAATCAAAATGAACCTTATCAAAAATAGGCTATACATGCCATATGTCATAAATATAAGTTTTCAAAGTACAGAAATAGCGATTGATAGTGTGACGAAGTTCCTTGACATTCCCCAAACTCGAGCTAGCTTTACAAATCTATAAAACAACAAATACACACTCAAAGTAAGCTTGGAAAGCTTAGTAAACCATAAGCAAATAAATCATCACAAGAAAATTCATAATTCAATTCAAAATAGTTGAATCTAATTAGTTTCATACACATTTATGATCACATTTCTCATGTAGTTCATATGATCACATTAAGTACTTTACTTACCTTAACTTTCATAAACATATAAACTTCACACGTACCTGATCTATTTAGCTCAAATTTCACATTCGGTCTCGACATGACATTGCCCGTTGAACCATTCAGAATTGTTAAGGACAGACAAAAATCATATAATCTCATACAATGCCATATCTCGAATATGGTCTTACATGTTATCACATATCGATGCCATTGACCCAGACAGGGTCTTACACAAATTATATACGATGCCAATGTTCTAGACATGGTCTTACACATTTTCTCACTTCGATGCCAATGTCCTAGACATGATCTTACACAAATCACACATCGAAAGTCCTACTATCATGACATCAGTATCCTACACATTTCCTAAGGTTCGTACGGGGCTTTTGATTTCATAATTCGATCAATTCATGCTTGTAACAAGTTAGCCAATACTCCAATTAATTTCGGCAACATGTGTATATATGTATACAATTCAATTTGGCAAGTTATTTAACATATACATTTGAATTCAAGAACACTTATTTACTTATGAACTTACCTCGTACGGACGCGAACGGACTGGAATGACTATTCGACAACTTTCGACTTCCCCCAATCCAAATCTAATTTCTTTCTTTCTTGATCTAAATTAATATAAATTTGTCTTGTTTAATAACATATTCATTCAATTTCATCCAAAAACACATAAATAGGCATTTTCCACTTTAGCCCCTAACATTTCACATTTTCACAATTTAGTCCCTATTTAAAAACAACACAGAACACTCATAATTTCAACAAACCCAAGCATGGCCGGATATTCCCTAGGTCCTTAGCAGCCCATAAATTTCATTTATTTCATATTTTGACCCCTCAATTTGCAAATTTCACAATTTAATCCTTAATAAGCATTTTTATCAAAAATCTCTGAATTAAACATAATAATCTATCAACAAAGATTTATTTTACATTATCAAACCATAAAAATCTCAAGCTATCGACAATGGCAAATCACAAAATCCATAACCAATTCAAAAATTCAAGCATGGGCTAGCTGGTATTCGAAGAAACGGTCTCAAAAAGCATAAAAATTATTAAAAATAGAACAAAATCCATACCTTAATTGAGCAAAATGAGTGCCAAACCTAAAACCACATTCAAAGCTTTCTTTTCTTCTCAACTTTCGGCAATTAAAAAGATGAACTTGCAAAAATTTTACTTATGTTTTATTATATTAACTTATATTACTAATTTACAAAACTAACCTTTATAATTTAATAAGGAAACCATATATTATAAACCCAAAATCATCCACTCAATTAACTACAGGTCAAATAACCACTTAAGGGCTTCAAAATTAATTAATCATAGCAAATAAACACTTTAACAATTAGTATGCTACTTTTACAATTTACGAGATTAAGTCCTTTTATCAAATTAAGCATACAAACAGTAAAATTAAATTATGAAATTTTTGCACATATCAATTAACATGATGTAAACACCAAAATAATGTTAAAATAATTCTACGACTTTGAATTTGTGGTTTCAAAACCAATGTTCTGATTTAACTAAAACCGGGCTGTTACATGGGACCTTAAAAATAGTTTGGAAACAATCAAGGACTAATTTGAAACAAAACAGAAAAATATAGAAAATTTTAAAAATTTTGGAAACAAGGGTCACACGGTTGTGTGACAAAGCGCCGACCGTGTGGCTCAGAAACATGGTCGTGTGGTTGTCGTGTGTAAAATGGTATGCGATTTTTGTGCAAGTAAACACGTCGGTTCAAGGAAGAAATAGGTAAGTGAATATCGTTCCCTCGAGGATCGGTTTGAGGCACAAAATTTGTCAAGTTATCTTAATAAGGTCAAGTTAATGCTATAGTAAAATGATTGAAGGAAATGTTATGGCAAAAGCTAAGGTAAATATGCAATGATGGGTAAATAACTGGAATTGCTATGGAAAAGGTGATAACAAAAGTGTAAATTTGCGAATTATAGCGTGAATAATATATAAATTAACAAATAAATAACTAAGAATACTAAGGCAAAGATATTTCAATAGAGAATCAAGTATAGTGTCTACGATATTTATGTGGAAGGTTGGGATTACTTAGAATCAACCTTATTGGCAATAATGTCGTGACAAAATCTTGATTAACTTATTGTGTAAAAGAGTCCTAGAGTGGCTTGCCTCTTTTAGGGGTAAAACCTCAAGTCACTGTCCCTGCTCATACAGGGTCTTATTGGAACGATGAAAATGTGCAAGTGTACACAATCACAGCAAGTAATAAAGTAAAAAGTAAATGTCGAGTTATAGTACCGACAAAAATTGTGAAAAGAATTATTTATGAATGCAATTTAAAACACTCTGGTGAAGAAAAATATTTTGATTTGAAAAGGTGATTAAAAACTAAAATTTTAATAGAGTAAAACAAATAAAAATAAAATAAATGTCCCAATGCACGATTTCAAAAGATGATTTTAATCAAGATGACATAATTGTGCTAGATTAATTACATTTCTTAACTTAGAATTATTGAACTCATGTTTATGTTGTTATAAATAAATTCATAGCAACTTAGTAATTTGCTAACTTATGAACATACTCATCTACCAAAATCCATTCATCTCTTGACTATATCTCTATGTCAATTCAACTGATTAAACAAATTTTAATAGGCGAATGTGTTAATGCACATACATACCTATGGAATTAAAATAATCTCTTGTACATATCTCTATGCCAATTCAAATAATTAATTCAATCTCATAAGCACATAAAAGATTACGTGAGGTAACAATGTATTTCTACCTTGAAACAGTTTAATCACAATAATCTTGCAAGTTATGCAAGGCAAATGTATCGTTAGATACCATTGCTAATTTAACCCTTAGCTACCTTAGATGATTGAACATGTATTGATTACGTATTGTGTCAATTAATTACAATTTCAATCCATTTAAATAATTAATTCATTAGTTACCTTAAAATTGTAATGCAAGAATAACTTAGTCATGGTTTTACTTAATCAAACATATTACCGAGGCCTAAAACAACACAAACACAATTTTAATAAATTAAGTAGACAAAATGCAATCAAGCTAACACGAATTAAATTTAAGCAATATCAATTACATTAAACATTTCAACATCACAAATATTCATAGACATGTTCATCATAACAACAACAAAAATTAAAAGGATAGGGAACAAGAATCAAATCTGGTGTTTCTCCGTAGCTTGACTGGTTAGCTCCACTCTTCCTTCTCCTCTTTCTCTTGTCGAACCGAGGCTGCTACGAACAATTTATGCTACTCCAAATGGTGGATGAATGACTCTTTTTCAAGAGGTGAAATCGGTAAGAGAATAGAGAAAAATGGATGGGAAATGATGAGAGAAAATTGAGAAAGAAGAGAAGAGAAGAGATGAAGAAAGTTGAGGTGTGTTTCAAATGAGCAGCCAAAGGGGTTTTTATAGGTTCAGAGGGCTGATTAAAATAGCCAAAATCAGCAGCCAAAGAGCCCTCCCATGGCTGGCCACACATGTGGCAAGTTTGAAGTTTTCAAACTTGCTATATTAAGGTAGGGGCAAATCTAGAAAGGCACAAATAGTGGAGGGGTTTGTTTGAAATTTGAAAAAGTATTCAAGGGCCATTTTGAAAGCTAATTAATCAGCCAAGCAAGCTGATTGGGTCAGCATGTGGGACAGTTTTGGGCTGCCCAGTACTCAGTCGGTTCGGTTTTTCTCGGTTCAACTCAACTGGGCTACTTTTCATAATTAATTAATAATAATTTATTTAACCCAAATTAAATTGGATATAAATTAAAATTAATTATATTATGAATTAATGCAAATAATTTGGACCATCTTAGGCTGAAAAATTAATTTGCCTTGATGCTTCAAATTGTTTCTTGGTTTTGTGCTTCTAGTAGTGTCTACCGAGCCTTTTTTCGCCCTTTATGCAAATCTGTCGAAAATAATCAAAATTAATCAAAATTAATTATAAAATTAATTAAAATTCATTATGTTAATAATTTAAGTACAAAATAATTATTTTATAATAATTATATATTTTTCAACAAAAATTCTACCGAACTTGCATGAATTTGAGTTAAAAAGGGCATGAAAAAGTGTGTATATTTTTGTGTTTCCACTTATTATAGTAACCTGTGTAATTCCTTCTTTATGACGCAAGCATCATTCGAATGTTGCTCATGCCATCCAATATTTGTTAAGTACTCTTATCCTTTCCCGTATTAAAACAACTTAACAAGAATAATATGCCATTGACTATTCCTAGGGATTGCACTTAAACAATTGAATAGGCGGTAAACAAATCAGATTTATACCACGGAAACTTAAAGCAGTTAAGTATCATCAAAATAACCCTAACCCGATGAGATTTAACTCGTCAGTTGGAAAATATAATTCCAAACCATTACCGTTATTTACAACCAAATAAGTTCACAAGAGAGAACTAAGGAAATAATGGAAGGACATTGACAAAACAGCTACCTTTGGTCCACATTATAGCAGCACAGTCCTATGTTGACTGAAAGGATGACTTCCTTTTCCACTTGAGATCTCTTACTCTTTTACTTCTCTCCGGGATGCCTTTTGAGGTTCCCTTCATCGTCCTTTTATAGATAAAGTTCAGTCAATAAGTTTTTGTTAATCTTCCCCTCTTTTCTAAGGTGATTTATCTGGTACGAGTTTAAATTTCAAACTAAAATAGTTGCACATGAAACGTTTGTCTTAGTCTTCCTAGCATTGCTGCGACACTCGTGCTGGCATATCATCTGCACTTTGCCTTAGCAAAACTTCACTTTTTTATTTCCTTCTTTGAAAACCTATTCCTTTCCTACCACCACGCAAAAAGCACTAAATAACTCAACATAGTTCAAGTCCGAATGCAATATAACAAATGCTAATTACAATGCCCTAAAATGTAACAAAATATACCTAAGTACAAATAATTAGCTAGGTCAAAAGCAGAAAGTATAACTCTTTTCAAGAGTTATCACACCCCTAAACCTAAGCTATTGCTTGTCATCAAGGAAAAATTTCCTATATATACTAATGCAAGTATTTTTCCCTGGCATGAAACCCTTCCATACTGTTTATCTGTCCAAAAAATAATTTATATCTCAGTTCTCAGCAATATTTTCTATCCTAAAGTCTATTCGAATGGCTAAGGTTTGTCTAGAAAAGGTAGTGCAGAAATATCTCCTCAAAACAAAAACTCCTGAATACTCATCCACTTTTCCCTTCCATCATTAGCAAATATCTTCTAACCCATTTAGTTCATTTGCCATCTAACATCAATTATTTATTATTATTCTAGATTTTTCTCTTTTTTTTTTGAATGGGTTGTGGAATTTAGCATGTCACAACATTTTTCTACCCTGACAATCCCAGTAGAGCATACACCAAATTGTCGAGGCATTACATATGTCACAATTTAAACAACAAAGCATTCATGAAGCTAGGGCCTTTGACCAAAAAGATGGATGGAGCATACAGCTACCGTCTTAGCTACTCAGTCATTAGCTACAGTGGAATGTCCCTAACAATTTTTATTACACACTCATACTTAGACCCACCTGTCTAATCAACAGCACGATGGAGCAAACAAAGTGGTGCTCACCTACTTAGCGATACTGAAGCATTGGAGTGTCTACTATCCTTTATTTTAATAATAAGTCGTAGCATTATTAATAATACTAGGTTGTAGGATCCCTAAGGCATTAAAAGATACTCACTATAGTTCGAAAAGTAAAAGTGCTGAGTATAATGCATCCTATTTTTAGAAATCACTTTCCAAGCAATCTACCCTCAACAAAACTTACCAAATCCATTTTTACAAATTCAGGAAAATTAAAAAATAATATTTATAATCATCATTGAACATCATGAACAAAAATTGTAGTTCATATAGATAAACAATATATCAATAGTTACAATGCCATGGCAAAATACTCCTATATGCAACAATATGGATATATCTTAAATACAAAATGCAACCTAGAGGCCCAATACACCTCCAAAACTAAGGGATGCATTGTCCCCAATGCATGAAACAACACAAACATAAGTGTATGCATGGATATAGACAAAAATAATATGCAATGTATTAAGAAAAGAAATAAGGAAAGAAAAGACTTATCAGACTTAGACTGGACTGTAGGTGCATCATTCAAGTCATCTCACGGTCTTGTGGGCTTTGACTTTGTAACTCATTTTTCATTTCAAAGTGGTACTCTGTCCACCTTCCTTATCAGTTTTAGTAAGATCATCGATCAATTGATCGATTTCTTTGTCTTGCTCAGTCACGGAAGTCGGTGAAGACACGGGTACAGAAGTTTTACCCTTATCAACAGTAGTGGCAGGGACTTGTTCATCTTTCTGTCCTTATTCTCTAAGGTCCTTAAATGTAGATTTTCCCAACTCATCCTCAGTAGCTTTCTCCTTAGAATCGCTTCTTCTTCCACAGTTGCTAGTAGCAGGCTGATTTGGCTTGTAACGACCCAATAGTTACGGGTAATCAAAAAGTGTATTTTTGGATCTCTATTTTCGTAAAATAGATTCATAAATATTTATTAAAAATATTTACAAAATTATTTGTGTGGTTAATTAGGATTTGGCTAGGTAAATTACCTTGAATTAGGGGTAATTAGGTATAGGGATTAAATTGAATAAAGGATGAAAGTTTAATTATAGATTAAAAAAAAGTAAAGGGACTAATTAAGAAATTAAACCTTAATTGGCAAGTGTATGGTAAAATATAAGTCCATGTGTGTAAATAATAGACATATATTTAATAATAATAAACTTACTTATTATTTAAGTAAATATATTATTATATTATATTATATTATTATTATATTAAAATATGAAGTAAATAAAAGAAATGAAATAAAAGAAACTAAAGAAAAAGAAAGAACAGATAGAATAGAAAACGAAATCGGGGAGAAAAGAAAAAGAGAAAGAAAAGAATGAGATGAAGGCCTTTGGGGTTTCAAAGTTCAAAGCTCAATTGGTTAGTCAATTTAGTCATTTTTCTTGTAATTTTTATATTTTTGAAATCCCAGTATTAAATACTACCCGACCTATGTCAAAATTTTAGAAATTATTAAGTTTCTAAATGTTGTCTATGTTGAATAATTTTAGTATTAGGGATTAAATTGATAGATTTTGAAGTTAGAAATGAAAAGGGATTGAATTATAGAATAAATTGTAAATTTTGAGTAATAGGGACTAAATTGTGAAAATTTTGAAATTTAGGGATTTATGTGAAAATAGTGAGGTGAATTTAGTCTAAAGTGGAATTTGCATGAAAATAAAGAATTAAATGTGAAGAATAAAAGTTAATCTCGGTTTAGGGACTAAATTGGAAATTAGGAAAATATTGAGTAAAAATTGAAATATTCAATATGAAATTGAATTGTGTTATATTGATGAATTTTAATTGTTTTAATTCCATAGCTAACATTGTACTGGAATCCTTAACTAAAAAGAAAAAAAAATAAAGTTGACTAGGAATAACTTGGCATTTCCAGTTTGTATTTCTATAATCCAAAGCTAATTATTAATTGTTGTATTTTAATTTAATGTATATGGCAAGTGTTGAGGTCAGAATTATTATGTTTTGCAATTGAAATTGATTGATTTAGTATGTGATGAATTATTTAATTTATATTGATTGAATTGATATATATATTGAATATATTGATTATTTGAATTGAAATGAATATTGGTTGCATTTGGAAAGTGAATTGAAACCCCATTAATTGTATCAGGCTGAGTTGGATATCGTTGGCATGCCATAGGATTGGAAAAGTTCAGAGATTTCTTCGACTTCGAGTCGATGAGACACTGGATGTCAATTTTCTAATTCGGATTAATTCGATGAGGCACTGGGTGCCAATTTACTTCAGTTTAACCGATGAAACACTGGGTGTCAAATTATTACTTCGAATTATCTGATGAGGCACTGGGTACCAAACTGGTGTGTTTTGGTTGGATCCGTGTATCCGTCCAACTCTGAGTCGTGTTAATAGGGGTAATTAAATAAAATGGCACTATGATTGATATTGGATGGTATTATATGTGAATTGAAATATGCAAATGAAATGCATGAATTATGTGTTTATGAAATGAATATGAAATGGATAATATTATTGTTAATTGATATATGGATCAAAGTGAGAAAATCTTTTATATAGCAAGTGATGGAAATTCAATATTATATAAAATAATGTATTCAAGATTTGAGTATTGTATGGATTGTGTTATTATATAAATAAATATGGTTTTAAATGTTCAACTGTGCTTGTGACACCCCTTACCCGTATCAACGCCGGAACAAGGTACAAGGCATTACCAGACTACAACACAAGCATTCACACAATTCCAAGTCATAAATTTTCATCCAAATCAAAATCATTTGCATTCAACCAAACAGTCCCTAATACGAGCCTACAAGTCCCAAAACAATTTTTGGAAGTGAGCCGGGACTAAATCAAGAACTTTAGAAATTTTTACAAAACTTAGGAAATTTTTCCACTAAACAGGGGTCACACACCCGTGTGGTTTGGGACACGCTCATGTCGGCAAGCTATGTGGTCACACACGCCCATGTCCCTAAATCGTGTAACTCACTGTTTTGTAATACATGAACAAATTGATGTCACATGGCCAAGTCACACACCTGTGTGCTAGGCCATGTGGGTAATTTAATTTTCATAAAATTGGTGTAGACTTTACACGCCCAGGACACAAGCCCGTGCTTGGGGCCGCGTCATCCACACAGCTGTGACCTGTGTCTCTGCCCATGTGCTCAATTCTGAGCATTCTGTTTCTCAAAATTAAGGTGCAGGGGACACACAAGCAGAACATATGCCCGTGGGGCAGACCGTGTGTCACACACGGCCTAGACACACACTCGTGTGTCTACCAGTGTGGACAAAATAAAGGCTATTTACTAAGCCATTTGCCACCCTTATTTACACCTACACGCACAAGTTCAATGGCATAATCCATGACATGTTTAAGCAACCAAAACATCCATAATCAAGGCTAAATCATATCATTCATTACCAATACTTAACACATTTACTATAGCATAATTTACCAAATCAATTCACACCAAACTCACATTCACAAGTTTCAACATGAGTACTTTCATCATGCGTCATTCTACTTAGAATCCCTAGCACACCAAAGGACTCATCTCATCCATTCCACAACAAGTCATTTAACCATAATAAACATTTAGCAACCTGTTACAAACACAAAAATAAGAATGCATTAACACATATACTTATATAAAAATGGGCTTACAATCATTTTAGCCAAAATAAGCCAATTATATGGCTAAATACCAAATCTCCCTAAACAAATATAAGCCAATACATTTGGCCAAATCAAATGACACATATAACAAAATGACCAAGTCCTTATACATGCCGTACTTTCAAAATACTAAGATCATCAATACCCAAAAATGAGAGTTTGATAGTGTAATTCGAATCTCTGACGAATCTCCGATTCGAGTTAGCTTGGCGACACTATAAAACATGGAAAATAAATGGAGTAAGCTATATAGCTTAGTAAGCTCGTATGCAAGAAATAAGCAACCGTACCATGTATATAATAGTCAAATGATATAACATAATTAAATGTAAATTTACCATAGTATCATAATTTATTCCATCACAAAACTTAGCTCATTTTTATCATTTCAAGCATTTAATAAACATGAGCTTTTCATACATACCTGAACCATCTCGAATAATAATGTCGGATAATAATGTCGGATACTCGAGATTTTCGCACACTAAGTGCCACATACGTAGCCAATGCTACCTCAATCTCATATCACATAATCGTTCGCTCTCGAGCTATCGACGGGCCTGCTCACACAAGCTGTCAGTTAAGATGTAGCTACGCGGTGCTGCTCACACAAGCTGTCAGTCAAGATGTAGCTACGCGGTGCTGCTCACACAAGCTGTCAAGTATTCACAACATATGCCGGTATACTCAGCCACCGATAGGACGTACAAGACTAGAACCCAGATCACATAATCACATAACACATAATGACCCTAGTGACATGTCACTTGTACCTAATCTATTCATAAGGTTCAACGGGACTTCTCACTTGCCGAATCATCGTCGAACTCGTTCGTAGAATTATATACATTCACATAATCAAACATACAATTCATGCAATATTAAAGCATTTAAGTACAATTATTCTAAAGCTTATTTTTAACATACAAACTTACCTCGGTACAAAATGGCTAATAGTTCGATTTAGTCCACAACCTTGTTCTTTCCTCGGTCTAGGTCAAAACCTCATCTTTCTTGATTTATAATACCATATTTAACTTATTCAATCAACAAATTATTCAATTTAATCATAAAAAAACCTTATGGAAAAAATTACATTTTTACCCCTAACTTTTCAACTTTTTACATTTCAGTCCCTAGGCTCGTAAAATGATTTTCATTCAATTTCATCACACCTAAGCCTAGCCAAACCTATTCCTTGCTCATAACAACCCACATTTTTTATTTATTCACATTTTTACACACATTTTACAACTTTTACAAATAGGTCATTATTTGGCATTTTCATCAAAAATCACTTGGTAAATGTTGTTTATCTAACACCAAACATGCAATTTCTACCATTAAACATCAAAATACACAAATATTCAACATGGATAAAATTTTAGAATTTGATTTTCTTTCAAGTTAGTCCTTGAAATAGCTAGATTAGGTTGAGATAACTTCAAAAACATAAAAATCATTAAAAACGGGACAAAGAAGGACTTACAATCGAGCTTGCAAGCTTGGCCAAAACCCTACCTATGGAGACTCTTCAATTTTTGGCTAAAGGGACTCAATTGGGAAAATAGACATCTTTTATTTGTTAATTTTTGTCTTTATTGAAAAATAACCAAAATCCCCTTAATGTCAAACTTTGAAATTTCACCTAACCATTTCCATTTTTGTCCAACTTAAAGTATAATGGTCTAATTACCATTTAAGGACCTCCAATTTAAAATTCATAGCAATTAGATACCTTTAGCTTCTAGAACACATATTTTGCACCTATTTAGTCCTATTAGTCAAATTGGACACTCTATCGGTAAAATTTCTTAACAAAATTTTCACACACAATCATTCAATCACACTGTAGACCTTAAAGTAATAATAAAATTAACATTTCTACTTTGGATTTGTGGTCTCAAAACCACTGTTCTGGTTTGACCCAAAAACGGGTTGTTACAGTGCTTAATTTTAATTATGTATATTATATTATATTATTTTTAATTATTCAGGTTATAGAAATACCACTGAGTTTATACTCAGCGTACGGTTTTATTTTCTGTGCATAGGTTAGGTACTAAGTTTTGGTCGCCAATCCAGCATCCAACAACAGTCCTAAATTCAAACGTGGTGATATTTTTCCTTTTGTATCAGCATGTACCTAGGGTGTCTAAATAATAGTTATTTTGTGGTTTAATTGTAAATAAGGTTATAAGTTTAATTTTGGTTGGTTTTATACTTATAAATATGTGTTTGTTTTTGAAGCCATATTATAGCTTGGTACATTAAACTAAATCTAGATAGGTGCATGTGAATTTAATTTTATGTTTAAGTTCACATAAACTAGGAAAATTGATTTTGATTTGGTATGTTTATAATTTGGATTAAAATGATGCTTTGATGCCTTGTTTTGATGGTATGAAATGTTTGAAATTTCTATCTTTTTGATTTGTAAACTCTAGTAATGCTCTGTAACCCAGTTCTGGCGAGGGATACAGGTTGGGGGTGTTACATGGCTTCTCCTCAAAGTCATCAGATGACAACATGGTCGATGGAAACACAGGAAATGGTGGCATGGGTTTTGAAAAAATCTTCTAAAAGGATCTTCGTAAGGCCATGTCCCTATTTTTCGTATACACCCAATATTAAGCCTAGCGTGCATTGAGTTGTCCCAACTCTTTAACCAGATGTTACTGTTGGACTTGAAAAAAGGACAACCTTTGCTCTAGCTGCGCCAAAGAATGTAAAATTTTTTGGTTAAGGGAATCCGAGAGTCATGAGACATTGCTATAGGAATTTGGGTGGCAGGTGAAGCTTGATAGTGCTGGGATGCCGCGGCAAACTCAGATCCTCTGAGTTTGAACAAAGAAGCTCGTGTTATCCCACCCTTTTTGGGGTTCACATCCTCAGCATCAATTAATGGCACATTTTCTACTTCACAGAGGGCTAAAATGAGAGAAAGAAAGTTTAAACTGCCAGCATTCTTATCTATATACTTGTGAATTCCGTAGAATATAATTATAGCAATATTTATCCTTTAGCCTTGAATAATAGAATGCAACAAGAGTATTCTCTCCTTTGACACCATTGTATTATGTGTTGATGGCATCAGTCTACTTCTCAGGAAGTGATACTAGACTATACCTATTGGCTTCAAAACAGTGTGCTCAACGGTGTAACAGCCGTGGCTTGAAATAGTCCACTGTGTTCCTTCAACACACAAATCATTCAACACCCATGATAATCCTATTGGTGTAATATTGTCAGAAAACTTTGAATGTTCATATTCAACCTCTCTGATACTAAAATGGGTATTTACTTGGTCTTTATCAAACGGAATAGATTTACCACTCACATAGATGAATAGGGAATCTGGGGAATTAACATGAACATAAAACTCTCGCACCACTTTTCCAAAAACATCTCTTGGATGGAAACAAAACTTACTTCAGTTGTGCTTTTTGATAACTAACTCCACCGATTCATCATGTCCAAAATGGGGTTCATCTTTCAGCGAAAATTCCTGCTCAAAGCAAAATGGTCGTTTGAGAATGTTAGATGTGTACCTCGTAGCAGCAGCAACATTGAAGAATATCTTCGATTGAAAACCTTTAGCATAAAAAGATTCTATCATCTTTGAAGTAATCTTTGCATGAACCATAAAGGAGTTTCGAAAATAAATTTGGGAAAAGTACCCCAAATATGAAGAGAGTAACAGAGGAGTTAAAGAAGGAATTAGTGTAAAAATGAAAATTTTAAGAGAGATAAGAGACGTGTGCAATTGGAAGAAAAAGGAATCAAAAGGGGATAATGATGGCGATTTTTAGGGAATAGGAAACATGAGGAAAGGGGTTATGACGTAGGGAAAAAATAAAAAAGAAATAAAGTTTTGGAGGGAATAAAATATTTGGGCCCTCGATTTAGGGCTTCTATTTGAGTATCCCAAAAGGGTTTTCCAACAAATCTTTCTTTTGGAGTTTTTCAATTAATCAAGCCTTGACACCTCATCACCTAGTTTGTTGTGGCATCATACTCCTCTCTAATGATGTGGCATTACTACTCAGCGCTTATTAGCAAATCCTGATCCTTTTATTCTGCTTCAATTTAAACTGTAAATAATAAAATATTAATAATAAGAAAATAATAAAAGAATTTTATTATTAATTAAAAGAAAAAATTAAAAGAAAAATTGCTAAATTAAATGTTACGAAGATTGATGGTTTGCTTGTCACATACAATAAGAGCACCCAAATAATGCTTCAAGCATTTTCCGTTAACTTTGTATGTTGCTCTTGTTTCCAATTTTTTTACAGTAATAGCTCTATGCAAAAACACTTGAATTACTTCAAAAGGTCCTGACCATTGAGATTTTAATTTACTAGGGAATAACTTGAGCCTAGAGTTAAACAACAACACCTACTGTCCAGGGTCAAATTGCCTTGGCAAAATTCTGCTATCATAAAATTATGAAATTGCTGAGGAAATAGTAGAGGTGGTCGTCCTTCAAGTTGTTGATATTGTTTTGCTGTGGCATTTTTGTTGCCAGCCTGATTTGGTTTTACCATAGCATTCTTCTGCTTACCGTTTTCAAGTGTAATATGTTTTCCAGAAGGCTCTGGGATCGCTACCTGGTCACATCTTAAGTCGTCCTCTTCTACCGCAGCATTTTGAATGACATCATCTAGATGAGTCCCTCTTTTGAGAGTAATAACCTTGCATTGCTCCTTGCCTTGTGTCCTCAAATTTTTGGTGTCGCTAGGTAATACTCATTATGGTCTTGTGTTCAAAGCATTGGTTATCTGCCCTACTTGATTCTCAAGCTCTCGGAGGGATGCAACTTGAATCTAGATCACAGCATCATTCTTGGTCATATACTCCTTTAACGAAGATTCCATAAAAGTAGATGATGATGCCTAACCATACTGATTATTTTGTTGGGGCATTGGTTGAATGTATCCTGGTGGTGCATTGTTGACATTCGGCCTTGCGACAGTATTGAAATTTTCTGCACTTTGATTATTCTAACTAAAATTCAGATGTTGTCTCCACCGTGAATTGTAGGCATTGGAGTACGGATTATTGTTTCGATTAGAGTTCCCCATATAGTATATTAACACTGGATTGGGTAGACATTCATCAAACATATGACTTTCACCATAATAAACACATGATGATTCAGTTGCTTTTATTTCCTGCACAATTGTTGAAGGTTTCATGGTTTTAATTATATTTGTTAGAAAAGATACATGGGCCATCAATGGAGTGATTACATCGAGCATAATGGTACCGGAAGCTCCCTTACCTGTCCCAACACATGTAGTCGGATACTGGTAATCATTATTGGCAATTTTTTTGAAAATTCTATATGCTTCATTATATGTCTTATCCAACAAAGTACCATTTGCTAAGGCATCAACTACCATTCATGTATGCACATTTAGCCCGAGTCCAATGCTGGAACCCCTACATTAGACATTTCCTAATTAACTCCTTAAATCACTCCTACGCTTCATATAGCGTTTCATCTTCAATTTACCTAAAGGATGTAATATCATTTTTCAACTTTGCATTCATTGTGGGAGGATTATACCTTCATAAAATATATGGAAAAGGTCATTCCATGATGTCAAGATTCCTAATGGCAAAGCATTTAACCATCCCTGGCACGATCTCCTAAGGAATACGGGAATAGCTTAAGTCCCAAGGGGTCTTTAGGAAGACCCTGTTGTTTGAATAAGTCACAGACTTTTAGAAAAAGTCTTAAATATAGTCGTGGGTCTTCAATGGTAAGCCACCAAATTACCCTACATTATGTAACATCTAAAACATTACCAATCTCAACTCGAATTTCTAAGCTTGTATAGTCGGTCTAACTATTTTTGGTTTCAAGTTATCTAGCATCGGGACAACATGCTCTCTGATTGGCCTGTCTCAATCATCCACCACAAGCCCCATGTGAGGATTCTCATTGTAATAATTTAGATTGCCATTGAAATCATTCCTATTTCCAGCCATTTTTCTTAATTCTTTTCTCTTTCTTCGCAAAGTTCTGTCAATATCTGGATCAAAAAGGTATTCTATGTTAGAAAGAATGCCTCTTCTGATGCACTGATGGCAAACCTGTAAAAATTAAATTAAAATAAATTAAATACTAAAATAACCAAACCAAATTTCACCAAATTATGAATCCCCAACAACGGCAACAAAAACTTGTCTCGTGTAAAATTGCGTGTGATTCTTGTACAAGTATATACATCAGTTCAAGTAATAAAGAGGTAAGTGGCTATCATTCCTACGATGATAGAATTGAGGAACAAAATTGGTCAAGTTATCTTAATAGGGTCAAGTTAATGCTATAGTAAAATGATTGAAGGAAATGTTATGGCAAAAACTAAGATAAATATGTGATGATGGGTAAATAACTGGGATTGTAATACCCCAAACCTGTATCTATCACCAGAATAGGGTTATGGACCATTACCAGACTTATCTCTTAAACAATCATACATTTCATATCCATTTCTCATATCCAAACAAAAATCATTCAAATTCAGTCATATAGTCCCTAACACGAGCCCTCGACGCTTAAAACAAGCATTAGAAGTGGTTCAGGACTAAATCAAGTACTTAAGAAATTTCTAGAAAAACATTAAAAATTTTCAAAGTGCAGGGCACAAACGCCTGTGTTACATGTCATGTGGGCATTTGAAGTGGGATCACAAGGACGTGTCCCAGCCCGTGTTCGACCCCATGTAACTCATTGACTTGGGTCACATGGCTAGACCAAACGCCCGTGTGCTAGGCCGTGTACCCTTCAATCTGACCTCACATGCCCATGTGCCAGGCCGTGTGAAATTTAGAGGGTATATTGACTTGTGCCACTCGGCAAAGCCACATGTCTGTGTGCTAGGATGTGTAAAGCTACTGACTAGGTTTCTAAAGAAGTATTAAGGGACACACAGCAGTGTCACTTGACCGTGTGTCACACACGCCCGTGTCTCTGCCCGTGTGGACAAAAATAGGCCATTTTCCAAGCCTTATTCCTCACCCAAATTGGTACCAACCTATAATAGCCCAATTTCGGTGAAATCAGAATAGTGGTCTCGGGACCACAAATTCGAGCCAAAAAATAAAATTTATTTTTATTTTATTATATGATCCATATTATACTAAAAATTTCGTGTGAAAATTTTAAAAAGAAAATGTTATCGATTTAGTGCCTAATTACGAGAAGGACTAAATCGTATAAAATGCAAAAGTTGGATTCTAGTAGCTAGAAAGATCAAATAGTTATGGAATTCAAAACATAAGGTCCTTATATGGTAATTAGGCCATTAATTAAAGTATGTAGATTTTTATGGTGACTCATCCATGGAAAATGAGAAAAAAGCTAGGGACTAAATTGGAAAGTGAAAATATTAATTAATTAAAAAGATGAAAAGAAAAAAAAATCATATTTTCTCATCTTCTTCCCCAAAATAAACATGGAAACCCTAGGAGAGAGAGAAGAGACTTTCATGCCCAAATTGGGTAAATTTTCTTGTCCCATTTTTAGTAATTTTGACATTTTTAGAATCGGGATAGCTTAATCTCTCTATTTGGGGGATTAATTTGAAAATTTATCCAAGTATGAAAATGGTTCAATGATGTATTATGATGGAAATTAGAAATTTATGTAGAAAATGAAACATTATTGATAGATAAACAACTTTTACAAAGTGATTTTTCATGAAAACATGATTTAGGGACTAAAATGAAAAGTTGTAAAATTTGATGAAAAATTCTAAAATTTTATGAATAAATGTGCTGGAAAATTTGTAATGGGGCTTTGGTTAGGCTTGGAATAGGGAGTAATTTTCACAAGTTTCATTTTTCGAGCCTACGGAAGAAAATGGAATTTATGGAAAAATTAGGGGCAAATTAGTAATTTTGCCTAGGATGAAAATTTAGTCCACATGAATGTAAAATATAATGAATTGATGTTAAATATATTCATATAGATCCGGATAGACCAAATTTGGAGTTAGAACGGGGAATGAGGAAAAGTCGGATTAGTAGATTTTACGTACACGAACCTTTTTCAAGGTAAGTTCATTTAACTAAGTTGTATATGTTTTTATGCTTGATTTAAATGCTGTATTTGTGAATTTTATTAATGTCATAAATACGTGAAATGATTACCTACTCGATATAGCTTTGAAAATGAAAATGCCCGATAAAATGGTAAATGAACAAAATGTTACTTGTATGCTTGACATGAATGTGAAATGTGTTTTGCTCGAAATACATAAATGTTACGGAGGTATGAAATAATCAAATGTCTGATAATGCTTGAAAAGTTTTTAAACCCTGGTTGAATAAATGGAAAAATCAATGGATAAGTGATTTCCCAAAACGAAAGAGGTCCTGCATTTGTTGCGAATAGGATTTAGCTCGGACAAGTAATCTTTCGACCTCAATTCTGATAGGATTTAGCTCGGATGAGTAATCCTGGTATAAGTCCTCTTGGGCATATATTATGGATTGGATTTAGCCCCAATAGGTAATCCAGATAAAGCTCTTTAGAGCATATGACATAAAAAGGATTTAGCCTGGATTGGTAATCTTGTTATACATGTGTAGCTCGAGAGTGTACTCTATGAAATAGTACCTTATGGGTACCATTGGACACAAATTGATGAATTTTGATTTGTATACCTTCGGTGTGCTACCTGTGTATCCATCGATATTTCAAATAAATTCAACAGGTAAAGTTCTGACAACAGTAAAGATGAATTTAAAACAAATTGACATGGAATGATACATAGGTTATGAAAATATGACATGAAATACAAGAAGATGGTATTTGTATATGGAAATTACTTTATGAGAATGTTCATCCTTGATCATAGACTCGAATACCTCGAATGTACTACTACTTGGGTGACCTTAATACTCGAATAAAATGAGTAAAGTTTTGGTATGGAATTATCTGAACTCGAAATGAATTATTATGAAATCAAACACAAAATAATGAGATGAATTATGCGTGTTGAATGAATACATGATGTGGCAAGAATATGTGCTTGGAAACTTGGTTTTTGTTGAGCCCTTATACGTTTTAATGTTAATATAAAATATAAGACTAATGAGGGCAATGAGAATGTGTGTAAGGCTTGAGAGCAAACTGATTGATTATGCCCTACTTAGTTACCTCATAATTGAATGAATGGGAAGTTAAGTACAATCTTATAAGAACTTACTAAGCATTTTTATGTTTACTCAATTTTATTTCCCTTGTTTTAGAGTAAATCAGAAGCTCATTAGATTGGAAGCTTGGTGGAGATCACTCACATCATCCATCAGCCTATGTCGGTATAGTATGGTAATTCAATTGCGGTTGTAATGGCATGTATAGGATATGTTGGCCATATTGGCATGTAAACGTAAACGATACTTGTAATCTAGCCATTGGAGTGGTTAGTAATGATTGTTTTTATATACTTGCAATGTCATATTATGTTAGCCACATATATGTTAAGTAGCTGATCAAATTATATCTAACTTGATAACATAACCAAGGTAAAATTGTAAACATGTAAGCATAAAATGTTATGCCATGATGGATGTAACATGCTTGATTAGAATGCTTGAAACGATTAGTATTTGTATGTGATGATATATCATGTTTGTAACACCCCTGAACCCGTCCTAAACGTTATGGCCGAATCTGGCGATCCCATAGGAAAGAGCTTTCAAAAACTAAGTCGTTTGATAAACCATTTCTCTGTCTAAACAATTTTTGTTGTCTTATATTATCAAGTTATTTGGTTCCAAAACATTTTCCATTTATTTACAAGTCGTTATAATTTGCAGAAGCTTTTAAAATGATTTACATAGTGGTGAGTGTTTTGGAAGAAAACATTTGTAACTTTTGAAAACCCATGTTTTCCTACCACTAGTGATTACTAATCATAAGCAATGATAAACAAATCCCAAATTAAGGTAAAAATCCTTAAAGGCCTTATTACAGTAAAAATACCCCAAATAATAATACTTAAAACCATAATCAAATACGAAAATTTATGTGGCTGTATGGTTATCTCTGAATCCCTCGTTGCACCAATCCACCTATGACTGGGGATTACCAGCACAGTAAAACATAAGGGTTGAGTTTACTAAAACCCAGCGTGTAATCCCCATGTAGTTATACAGTCGAAATGAAAACAGTAACAGACTGGGCCTAAGCCCTTTACAGTAACAGCATCAGTTTGGGCCTTAGCCCATCACAGTCTTAGTGATCAGTTGGGCTACAGCCCATCACAGAGTCAATATGCAGCAGCAGTAATACGGTGTACAATATGCAAGTCTTACCCAACCATCTGCTATACACCATCTCCTATCCTACCCTGCACTCCTGTGGGGAATAAATCACCCACCCATCCTTACACTTACAAATTAGCACCGGTTACAACACTACATAGTATTTGTAGCAGAGCTGCCAATATATTAGGCTTAGAGCCATCAGTGATTTGCAGCAGAGCTGCCAGTACAATACACTTCCTCCAATCATATTATCCTAACCCCATGCAATGCATCATACAATCATGACATGCCATCTCATGGAAACATGCATATAATCAAAACAGTAAAAATATTATGCTTAGTACACAGTCATACGTATGCTAATTTCACAAAGTCATTTAAGGACCTAAGTTAAGCTTACCGACCCACAGTAGGCCCATAGTCAACTTAGGCAATTCGTGCAACCTTAACAGCCAAGTAGTGAAAATGGGCCCATAAGCATATTTAACTAGCCCATATAGGCCCACACGCTCGTGTGGCCACAAAGCCAAAAATGGCCTTAGCCGTGTGGATGGCCTGGCCGAATAATCCCACATGCCCATGTGGTTGGCTTGTGTGGGGCCCACACGGCCCAATTCGGCCTAGCCCATGAATCGCACATGGCTAGCCTCATCGATCGTATGCCCATATTGTCACATGGCCTACCACACAGCAGTCAGACGCCCGTGTGGTGTCGACGATTTCCACCTTTCAACTTTTCTCCGATTTTAGTTTGAAGGGTTGTGTTTACACACCTGTCACAAATTCGATGTCGAAAACTCCCTAAGTTCAAATACCTTTCAAGGGTCATTCAAAATTAATTAGTAGATTGATTTACAGGTCTCAACAATCTTTACTAATATTAGCTTGACCTACCTCTAAGAATACCTTTCACTAACACTGTTAAACCAAGAACCACGATCATCCAAGAACCTTCTTTTAGCCAAAATAATGACACTTAGTCAATTAAAGTTGCGTTAGATCAAAATGCACAACCAAACCCGAACACTAAATTCACAACACATTACCTTTGATCAAGTAAAGAGGGAAGTTTCGTCCACCCTAACACCAGTTAAAGATCTTCCACCCTTCGAATAGTCCCTAAGCACAAACCAAAAAGAGGTAAGCATTCACTCATCAAACAACCAAATATCACTATACTATCACACTTACCAACAACACGAGAAATGAACCAATTACGAAGTGCAAGACTTAACAGCAAGAAGAGAATGCTCACCAAAAAGTAATACCGTCAGCTCCAAGAGGAAAAAAAGATTCGATAACAAAGAATTTGAAAGAAATGATGAAAGAAGGGATGGATTCAGCCAAGGGAAAACAAAGTGGAGAACGTTTGCTCACTACACAGTAAGAGTAGAAGAACCAAACAAATAGTCGGTAACGAAGGAGAAAGGAACACTAGTTGTAGGCACGGTAAAATTGAAAAGAACAAATGCCCTAGCCGAAACACACAACTCAGGAAAATTTAACCAAAAAGGAAAAGCCAAAAGAAGAGAGAGGCAGCAACTAGAGAGGAAGAGGAAACAATCGTCAAAAAGAAAAACCAAAATTGGGGAAATGAGAGGAACCGAATATTGAAAAAAAAGATCCCAATAATCCAATAATTCCCCCTTATTTTCTCCTAAAATTCGGCCACTAAATCCCCACTCTTCAAACGCTCCAACTGCCTACTAGCATTAGAATTTTACTAACATACAATCACCTACACAGCAACAGCAAACAAAAATAAAAACCTTTATTTGCGCAGAGACTCGAACTCCTAACCCTCAGCTCATAAGCACTCCACTTAACCACCTGACCAGCTGACCTATTCTGCCAAATTCTATCAACATTTATTTTTAAGTCTACTGACTAAAAGATGGGGCTTTATTCACTTAAAACAAAAATTTTGCACAATCCAAAGCTTGAACCGAAGACTTCTTAGACACTCTTAGAACACATAACCATTGAAGCAGATACACATTTGTGTCACAAACAAATCTAAATAAATATTAAGGATTTTTGGGGCGTTACAATGTTAAATAATAGAATAACTTGAATAAAATGCTTGGATTTGTTGGGTTATGAATGCAAGATATGGTGTAGGATTATGGCAATGCTTTGGGTGTGAAATGAAGCTAAAATGGCTTTATTTTTTCCACACAGGTAGACACACGGGCGTGTGCCCCCTGTACTGTAATTCTAAGAAACAAAATGCTCAAAATTGGGCACACGGACAGAGACATGGACGTGTGTCTCGGTTGTGTGTGCCATACGGCCTGGAACACGGGTGTGTGTCCTGGCCATGTGAAACCTGTACCTTAATTCGAATTAAATTAATTAACCACATGGCCTGTAGACGTGCGTGTGGCATGGTCGTGTGTGCAAGTTAGAGAGTTACACAGGGTCAAACACGACCTCTAGTACGGGTGTGTCCTAGGGTCACACGGACGTGTGGCAGGGCCGTGTGTGCAAGTCAGAGAGTTACATAGGGTCGAACACGACCTCTAGCACGGGCGTGTCCCAGGGTTACACGAGCGTGTCCCTTGGACCACAAGGGCGTGTGAGCCCTGTACCTTGGAAAAATTTTGAAAAGTAGCAAAAAATTCTTAGAGGTCCTAATTAAGTCCCAACTCGATTCTAATGCTTGTATTGGACTCGAGGGTCCAATTAAGGGACATTACGAATAATGTTACATCAGGAATTAGTGTCTAGTTGGAACAATGGCTTTGGGACCATAAATCTAAAGTAGAAATAATTATTCTATGATTATTATGAGGTGTATGATATGATTGCATGCTTCTGTGGAAATGTCATGAAGAAATTTTATTGATACTGTGTCAAATTTGACATTTACACTAAATTGTAAAAGTTGCAAAATATGAGTTCTAGAAGCTTTAAGCATGAAATTGCCATGTATTATTAATTAGAGGTCCTTAAATAGTAATTTACCCAATTTCTAGTTTTATGGACAAAAATTGGCATGGATAGGAAAAGTTTGAAAGAAAGGCCTTAAGGGCATTTTTTCATTTGGTTAATAAAAGAATAAAAAGGGAAAAATAAGTCAAAATTGTGTCCATCTTCCTCCCTCATTGCCGAAAATCCTAAGGAGCCATAGCTAAGGTTTTGTTCATCCTTTCAAGCTTAATAGTAAGTACATCCTAGCCCCGTTTTTTACGTTCTTTATGTTTTTGAGATCTTTGAAGTATGATCTAGTTATTTCAACCATTATTTTAAGCTAGGGTTCATGTTCAAAAACTTACCCATGTGTGACATGCATGTATTTTGATGTTTAATGGAGGAATATGAAAGTTTGATGTATGATAAACATCTTTTACTAAGTGGTTTTTCATGAAAACACTTAACAAGGACCTTTTTGTAAAAGTTGTAAAAATAAGTAGAAAAAATATGATTTGACAGAAAGTGTGGGTTTTTATGAGCATGTGTTAGGTTCGGCTAGGCTTGGGTAACAAAGAAAATGGACACATTTTATTTTACGAGCCTAGGGACTAATTTGTACATATGTGAAAATTTAGGGGCAAAACCATAATTTTTCCAAAATATAGTTTTTGGACTGATTTGAATAATGTGATGTTTAAATAAGCTGAATTTGTGATTATAGATCAAGAAAAACAGAGTTCGGACCTAGACTAGGGAAAGAACAAAATTTTGGACTAAATCGAATTAATTGTCCATATTTTGTACCGAGGTAAATTCATGTGTAAATAATGCAATGTTGTATCATGTTTTAATGCTTTATTAATGTATGTGTTTCTACATTTAATTGTTATGATGAGTGTATGGATGATATTATGGTCTACGGCAATGACATTGTGAACGAGTTTGACAAGAATGTGACATTGAGAAAATCCCTTTGAACCTTAGAAATAATTTAGGATACAATGCGACATGTCACTAGGAACTATATATGTTGAGCTCATAAGATATTCAATATGTGTCTATGTGAATTCGGGAGCTCCTCTACAATGTTCTACCGATGGCTGAGTAGCTTGGCATGTGTTGCGGGTACATGTCAGCTTGTGTGAGCAGCTCGAGTAGTTTCATCCTAACTATCAGCTTGTGTGAGCAGGCCTGTGATTAGCTCAAGAGCAAGCAATGTGTGATGTGTGATATGAGGTAGCATGTGGCTACATTTGAAGCACTATGTGCAAGCCTTCCGTGTATCCGATAGTATTTTGAGTGTTCAATCGGTAAATCTCTGAGTTATTCGAAAAGTAAGTCATTGATGAGGAAATATGAGAATGTAATACGAGTTGGTACAGGTATGTATGAAAAACTCTTATGAATGAACTCAGTATGTGATCATCTTTTGGTAAGATTGAAAATGTATAAGTTATGCCTATGAATGAACTCTTATGACATATATGTGAACTATGTTATGTCAGTGGTATATATATATTCATGATTATGTTGCTATTTATTTGCATGTGAACTTACTAAGCTTTATGCTTACTCCCATATCTTTCCCATTTTCTTATAGTATCGCCGAGCAAGCTCGGGGAGCAAAGGATGTCGGAGACTCGATCACACTATCAATTAGACATTTAGGTATAGTTAGCCTCAACATTTTGAGTATGGCATGTATAGGGACTTGTTGTTTTTGTTAGATGTCATATTGGTTTAGTCAAACATATTGGCTTTTAATGATTTTATGATTCAATCTATATATGGCCATTAGATATGACTCTTATTAATTATGGGGATGTAATCCTATTCATATATGCATGCATGTGCTAAGGTCACTCATGAAGTGGATAAACTCATTTGGCATGGATGAATTGTGGATACCATTATGGATGTTTGATGATGGAATTGTGAGTAAATGGCATAATAACAACTAAGGCAAGAATATTTAAAATGGTAGTAAATTGATGTTATGTATATTGCATGTGATTTGGTAAGCTTAGTTTAAATAAAATATACACTCTTAACAAGTACTAATTGATAAGAAGTTGATATGCATGAGCCATGATTGTGAATGTGTAAGTTCTCATTTATGCCATGTAAGTTGTCATTGAGATGTATAAGTGTGTATGTGTCGTTATGGGTGACAAAAGGCTTGGAAAATAGCCTCAAACTTGTCTACACGGGTAGACACACAGGCATGTGTCTAGGTCGTGTGTGACACATGATCTGCCCCATGGGAGTGGGTTTTGACCTTGTGTCCCCTGCACCCTAATTAATGCAAAAAAATACCCAGTAGTAGACACACGGGCAGAGACACGACCATGTGTCTCAGCCATATGAAGGACATGGCCTTAAGACATAGGCGTGTGCCCAGACCATGTGAAGTCTGCACCTAATTTTTGGAATTTAATTCGCCGCACAGCCTAAGCACACGGGCGTGTGACTTGGTTGTGTTACCCTAATTTGTTGATGATGTCATAAACAGAGAGTTACGTGGTCTGAGGATACGGGTGTGTCTTAAGCCACACAGGCGTGTATGACTACATGGCCTACCCACACGGGCATGCGACCCCTGTTTTGATGAAAAATCTAAGCGTTACGAAAGTTCTGAGAGTTCTCGCTTTAGTCCCGATCTGTTCCCAATGTATATTTTGGGCCTCGTGGGCCCGTATGGAGAGCACTATGCTTGTGTATAAATGGTTTTGAATTAAATGAAACTTTATGGCCCAGTTTTGTGAGAATGTTTATGTTTTGGTCCGGTAACGCCTCGAACCCTGCCCTAGCATTGGATACGGGTAAGGGGTGTTACAAATAATCTTGGTTAATAAATAGTAACTTGTCTGAATAAATTGAAAAATGTTTTGAATGTTTTGGTAATGATCTGAAACCCTATTTTGGTGACAGATATGGGTTAGGGGTGTTACATTTAGTGGTATTAGAGCTATGGTTTAGTCGGTTCTCGGACTGAATGTAGTATATGTGGAGTCTAGAAATACATGTCATTATATAACCTGTGATAGTGTGATATCTCCTTACTTTGATGAAAATTGTCTTACAAATAGACAGATATGCTTCCCAATCGAGCTAATTCTGATGCTGCTAAAAGTGATACTCACGTGCCTAAGTGAAAATGTTACTCATGATGAAATAGAATTCGAAAAGGTACAGATAGATGATTTATAGTACATGAGAATGATGCATGTTATGTTATATGAGTATGAGCATATATGTATATGTGAAAGTTAAATTTTGAGGCTTTCGATCTCTACCCCCTTACCACTATAGTAT
The DNA here is from genome assembly GCF_007990345.1 of Gossypium hirsutum. NCBI lineage: Eukaryota > Viridiplantae > Streptophyta > Magnoliopsida > Malvales > Malvaceae > Gossypium > Gossypium hirsutum. The sequence continues at coordinate 81,282,719 of NC_053428.1, read as the reverse complement.
TACACAATGAAATTCACAAGATTTATATGGATTAAACTCAAGAATGTGAAACTAAAGAATTCAAATGTTGAATGATTAATGATGTAACTAGAACCAAGAATGGGTTAGTAAATAAAGATGGGTTCTGAAGAGAGATATCAGATTTTTCTGAAGACTGTTCAGGATACACAATGCCTATTAAAGAAAGAAGTTATTTATGAGAAATTGAGTTATTTAGATATGGTATCTATAGGATGGGTTAACTGAAAATTTCTTTCGAATAAGCTTCGCAAAAGAACTGAATGATGTGAGATTATTCATGACTTTATTAGTTAGTGGAATAGTGATGAAATTGCTCAGATATGTGAATACAGCTGTTAAAATTGAGTATATTACAACAATCCCTTCTGGGTATTTTATGTGTTCTGTTATTCTCAGTGGCATATGAAATTGTGCATGAATAGATGCAATATTTATCGTATTGAAAGGCTAGTAAATTATGATAAATGGAATTACTGAAGTCTAGTTGACTCATGAGCGGTATTGCTCTATCATACTCGGGTTTTCTAATTTATCCTATTTGATATAAGATTTGATGGTAAGGCTCATGTGATATCATTTTCTACTTTTACTGATTGAAGCTCTGAATTGCAAATGTGCAAGTCATATTGTCTATATCACAGTTGTTTCTGCTGAGTATGCGTGATACTACCCTTCTGGATTTTTTTGAGACATCATAAATCTTTTTATCATGTAGACATGGGTTACTTGTGAACGATATTCATTAGTCAGTGGTGACTGTACTTACTACTGTTACGAATTCTGACTTGAGTATGGGAGTTTGGTAATATGGATCACAGATTATAGAAACTATATTATTGCAATGGTTGATATCAGAGCCACCTTTGGTTTTCCTCTTTTATTTAAAAAATATTATTGAGATTAAAGTATTGTTCCATTTACATGGTGGAAATTTCAGATCTATTTTAGTATTATGGTTTTAACCTATCTGATGATTGTGATCTCGGAATAATGTAAAGCTTTGATATTCTTTTTAATTCTTGTGAAAGTGTTTTCTATGATAGCTACATCAATTATAAGGATATTACAGAAGGTGTAAGAGTCGAATGGACCGATAAATGTCAGTAAAGTTTTGATCAGTTGGAAGTTATGTTGGTCAAAGTATTGACTCTGATTCAGCCTGAATTGGGTAAGGAACTTGTTATTACAGTAATGAAACATTGAATGAAATTAGATTGTGATTTGATGTAGCAAGAAAAAGTAATAGCCTGTACTTTTAGACAGTTAAAAACCACATGGAAAGAATTACCCAATATATGATCTAGAATTGACAACTATTGTTTTTGTGTTGAAATCTGATAATGTTACTTTTTTTTGTAAAAAATGTTGTATATTCACCGAATATAAAAGTTTGAAGTGCCTGGTGTTGTTAAAAGATTTGAATCTGAGATAGTGTATATGGTTTGAAATGTTGAAAGAATGTGATTTGACAACTGTATATCACTTGGAAAGAACGAATGTGGTTGCAGATATTCTAAGTAGGAAATCTTTGTATATTTTGCAAGCCATGGATATCGAATATGATTGTCAGATAATAATTTAATTTTAGCTGAGTATAGAGCTAAACGGTGTCTCTATAACAGGTCAGTGAAACTCATAAAAGTGATAATGAGTTGTGAGTTAAATGAGTATAGTGTGAAATAATTTCTGAATCAGAATTTTAGAATAGATTCGGTAAATGTCTGTTATTCAGAGACAGAGTCTGCGTATTGAAGAAATTAGAGCTTGAACTGAAAATTTTACATGAATGATCACAGTGGTACTATGCCTGTTTATCAGGAGAATGATAAAATGCATAATGATTCGAAAAAGATGTATTAGTAGCTCAGAAACGAAATGTAATATTTCTTAAATTGTACTTAAATGATGGATGTACCAGCAAGATAAGGATAAAATTTTCAAGATGGTTATAGTTAGAGAAAATACCGAAGTTGAAAGGGAATAAAGTTACTATGAACTTTATGTTGGGATTATCCCTATCTATGAAAAAATAGATCCTATTTGAGTAATTGTTGATTGTTTGACAAAGCTGCACATTTATTTCTGATATGAATGGATTTCTCGCTTGATAGATTGCTCGAATTACCTGTTTTTGAGATTGACAGATTATATGATGTGCTAGTTTCTGTTATCTTGGAAAGAGATCTATGGTTTATAATCCGATTCTGAAATGTAACACCCCAAACCCGGCCCAGACGTTATGGCCAGATCTGACGTGTCACATAGACTTACGACTTAGTATGCATTCGTTGGTTTAAGTGATTGGGGTGGTCTTTGTAAAAACAGCAGTTGAATGAAAAGACGGTTTATCAATCTTTAGGCTATCCATTTGTTGTGCTTGTTGAGTCTTGGAAAACGTTCATTAATTTTGAAAACCCGCGCAGCCTAACACTAGCAGTTTCGACATAGTATAAATATAATCAGAAAATAAAACCATAGTGGAAAAAGAAATTTAAATAGCGGCCTTATTACAACTTAAAACCCAAAATTAAATCAAAATATAAAATAATAAAAATAAACTAACTTAGAAAAACCAACTTTGCAGATGATGTGGCCACTCCGAATCCCTCACAACTCCAAGCCCACTATGGTTGGGGATTTCCTGCAGAGATGAAAATAAAGGGTGAGTTCGGTAAACTCAGTGTGTAACATAACCCAACCATAGCCCAAAACAGATCAAACCTCAGAGTCAGACTTATATGGGCCTTGGCCCAGTACAGAAATCAGAATGAAACCCATAGGCCCATAGTAGATACAGAACAAATATATCATGAATGCAAAAATCCCAACCCAGAGCCATCCATAACACCCCTGTACCAGCCTTACACCATGTGGGGAGACTACTCGACCCACCCAACCGCTACACACCACAGAAATTCCAGTGAGGCTGCCAAATATTGTAACGAAGTCACCAGATATAGATATTGTGGCTAAGCCACCAGAACAGATATATATATTTGTGGCGAAGCCACCAGATTGCAGCAAGGCTGCCAGATATTGTGACGAAGTCACCAGAACAGATATATGTGGCGAGGCCACCAGATTGCAGCGAGGCTGCCAGAATGCTTCCTCCAGCAATATAAACCCATGTCCCATGCAACAGAAATAATATGTCATGGCATACGTATACAGAAACAGAACATCATGCTTTTCAAAAAAAATAACCCTAGGGGTAAAATCATAATTTTGCATGCATAAGGGTATTTCAGTAATTATTACCTATTGCTAAGATTTCATGCTCATTCTAACGTTTACCAAGTAATCAGAAGTACTTACCTCGTCTTTTTACCAAAGTGGGCCCGTTGGCCCATTGGCCCGTTTTCTGCTCATTAAGCCCAAAAAATACCGTTGTGCACGAAAATGCACACTCTGCACTCTAATCATCCAAATGCACCATATTCATTAACAATTATCTCACGAGTGCTCGGATGCTCGCGAGTTCACAAAATACCAATGTTTCGGTATTTCAGCTTTTATCGATTCAGTCTAAGGGAGGGTGTCGTTTACACACCTGGTTGATGACGATTGATGACGATATCTCCCACGCGATAATCCTGTTAGGAAACTACAGTTAATCCGCGCTCCAAACACTCTTAGCTAACGCCCAACCCAAACGAGCATGTCACAAAGCGAAAGGGATCAGCCAAGAAGGGTATGCCTACTCTCCTCATGGTTTGCTCTATTTAAAGCTAGCTCTCCATCTACTCTTATGTTAGCTTCCCGATGTGGGATCCCCCCATCACCAGAGTTTAAAACTAACATCAACTCTTTCCGTCCCAACATAGCAAAATAATCAACCTTTGCGTGCAAAGGGATTCGAACCAAAGTCCTCTCACATGCCAACTCACGCCACCACCACTAGGCCATTAACTCATTTGTGCCATAAATCCAACACATTAAACTTTAAAGTGTACCTACTTGCTTCCAGATTTATTGAAAAGAAAAACCAAAATATATTACAAGAGCCAAAACCTGAACCTTGGACCCCTTGCTTCCTCCATGGCGTCACTTCCTTGTCCCCTAAGTGGCGCCACCTTGCCACTACACCACACTCCTTTTTGTGTCATCTTTTACCCCTTTACTCTTAAAAGCCCAAACGCCAATTGCATCACCTGTTCATAAAATTAAAATTCCGAAGACTACCACGGATTTAACTTAAGTTTGGGCCTTCCAAAGGCCCACTAACCTACTAAAATATATATTTTAACCAACCAGAACACACACAAATTTTAAAAATCACGAAAACACAAAAAACCCAAAAATTGGGGCGTTACAACTCTACCCTCCTTAAAGAAATTTTGTTCTCAAAATTTTACCTGAATCAAACAGATAAGGATATTGTTGACGCATCGCCACTTCTAGCTCCCAAGTAGCTTCCTCTCTGCCATGATTACGCCACAGTACCTTTACTAGCGGAATTGATTTCCTCCTCAAAATCTTAACATCTCGATCCAAAATCTGCACAGGCTCTTCCTCAAAAGTCAAGTCTGTTTGGACCTCGATCTTTGCAACCGGCACAACATGAGTAGGGTCAGAACGATATCGCCTTAACATGGAGACGTGAAAGACATCATGAATCCTATCCAACTCTGGAGGTAGCTCCAACTGATAAGCCACTGGACCCACTCACTTAAGAATCCGATAAGGCCCAATGAACTGCGGACTTAACTTGCCTTTCCTCCCAAACCTTAATATTTTCTTCCAAGGTGAAACCTTCAAGAAGACCATATCACCCACAGAGTACTCAATTTCCTTGCGCTTCAAATCTGCATATGACTTCTGTCTATCAGATGCTTCCTTCAACTGATCTCTAATCAACTTGACCTTATCCTCAGTATCTGCCACCAACTCAGGTCCAAAAACCTGTCGTTCACATAACTCGGTCCAACAACTAGGTGTACGACATCTTCGCCCATACAGTGCCTCATAAGGAGCCATTCGAATACTTTCCTGATAACTGTTGTTGTATGAAAACTCTGCCAACGGTAAGTAATCCTCCCAACTGCCTTAAAAGTCGATAACGTATCCTCTCAACATGTCTTTCAGAATCAGAATAACCCTTTCCGACTGACTATCAGTCTGAGGATGAAAGGCTGTACTAAAGTTCAACCGCGTACCCAATGCCTCATACAACTTTTTCCAAAACCGAGATGTGAATCTAGGATCTCGATCAGAAATAATTGACACTGGCACTCCGTGAAGTCGCACTATTTTCGCCACATACAATTTGGCTAACTTCTGAAGTGAATAATCAGTGCGAACAGGTATGAAATGAGCAGATTTGGTTAACCTATCCGCAATTACCCAAATCGAGTCCTTCTTCGACGGTGTCAAGGGTAATCCACTCACAAAATCCATGGTTACCCTCTCCCACTTCCAAAGTGGTACTTTCACTGGCTGCAAAAGTCTAGAAGGTAATTGATGTTCAGCTTTCACCTGTTGACAAGTCAGACATTTTCCCACAACTTCTGTTACCTCTCGCTTCAATCCAGGCCACCAATACAACTCCTTTAAGTCACGATACATTTTACTCTCTCTAGGATGCATAGAACACAGACCTCCATGAGCTTCTTTCAGAATTGCTTGCATCAAGTCAGAGTCCTTCGGAATACAAACTCTACCTCGGTAACACAGAACTCCCTCACTGTTCAGTTCGAACTCAGAAGTATCCCCATTCTTAACATACCAGAATCGAGAAACCAGAAACTCATCCCTCGACTATTTTTCCTTAATCTCATCCACCCAGGTTGGCCTAACTTGTAGTTCTGCTAACAGACTACCATCGTTATACAGACTCAAACGAGCAAACATGGCTCTCAGATCAGATACAGTTCTACGACTTAGGGCATCAGCCACCACATTAGCTTTGCCTGGGTGATACTCAATCGCGCAGTCATGATCCTTAAGCAACTCTATCCATCTCCGCTGCCTAAGATTCAACTCCTTCTGAGTCAGCAAGTACTAAAGACACTTATGATCTGTGTATATAATACACCTTTATTTGTACAGGTAATGTCTCCAAATCTTAAGCGCTAAGATTACCGCTGCCAACTCCAGATCATGAGTACGATAGTTAACTTCATGTGGTTTAAGCTGTCGCGATGCATAAGCAACCAATTTACCCTCTTGCATCAGCACACAGCCCAACCCTACATGTGATGCATCACTGCATACGGTAAAATCTTTTCCAGACTCCGGTTGAATCAGTACAGGTGCCTCGGTCAGAACTTTCTTCAGCTTCTCAAAGGATTTCTGTTGTTTCTCAGTCCAAAAAAATGATACTCCCTTCTTTATAAGCTTTGTCAAAGGCGCTGCCATTACAGAAAATCCTTCCACAAACCTTCTATAGTACCCAGCTAAACCCAGAAAACTTCAAATTTTCGACACTGACCTTGGTGGCTTCCATTCCAGAATCGCTTCAATCTTTCGAGGGTCCACCTTGATCCCTTCAGCAGAGACAACATGCCCCAAGAAAGTTACCTCTCTCAACCAGAACTCACACTTATTGAATTTCGCATCAAGCTTCTTCTCCCTCAGTACTTGCAGCACAATACGAAGGTGCTCATCATGCTTCTCCTCAGTTTCAGAATAAACCAGAATATCGTCGATAAATACGACCACGAATCGATCCAAGTATAGCTGGAACACTCGATTCATCAGATCCATAAATGCTGCAGGGCGTTCGTCAACCCAAATGGCATAACCAAGAACTCATAGTGACCATACCGAGTTTTGAATGCCGTCTTGTAAATATCCACCTCCTTAACCCACAACTGATGATACCCAGATCGAAGGTCAATCTTGGAAATTACTGAAGCTCCTCTAAGTTGGTCGAATAAATCATCGATTCTCGGCAGTGGGTACTTGTTCTTAATCGTCAGTTTGTTCAACTACCGATAATCGATGCACATTCGCATTGACCCATCTTCCTTCTTTACGAACAACACTGATGCTCCCCACGGAGACACACTTGGTCTAATGAAGCCTCTATCCAATAACTCTTGAATTTGGGCTTTCAGCTCCACCAACTCCTTCGGTGCCATCCTATAAGGTGCAATGGAACCGGTGCCGTTCCAGGCAACAAGTCGATTCCAAACTCAACCTCTCGGTTTGGGGGCAAACCTGGAAACTCCTCTAGAAAAACATCTTGAAAATCCTTGACGGTTCTAATTTTATCCACTGTCAGATCTTCAGTTTTTGATTGGCTTACAAATGCCAAATAAGCCTTACCTCCCTTTCGAATCCACTTCTTGGCTCTCAATGCCGACACCACATTAGACAGATAATCCCTACGCTCGCCTATCACCAAAACCTCCTCATCCTTTGTGGTCTTTAACATTATTCGCTTAGCAACACAATTGTGAGTAGCCCTATGCTTAACAAGCCAATCCATTCCCAAAATGAGATCGAATTCTCCGAAAAGTAGCTCCATCAGATCTCCAGAGAAAACTTTTCCTTGAGTTTCTATAAGAACATCTCTTGTGACAGACCTAATTTGACCCTAGTCGGAATGTGGTTTCGGGACCACAAAACCGAGTCATAAAAAATTTACTTTAATTTTTATTGCATATATTTGATGTGTAATAGTGTGTGTATGAAAAATTAATGTTTTAATTTATTTTTAGGAATGTGAATTTTCTTGAAAGGACTTAGTTGAGAAACTTAGAAAAGATGATAGGTAAATTGTAAGGATCAAATAACAACAAGGTGAGAAAACTTGGGTTTGCATGTCAAATTGCCCAAAACTCAAGTAGTGGCCGGCCAAGCAAGGATGGTTCTTCCACTAGGTTGAATTTTTAATGTAATGCTTTCATTAGTAAATGGTTAAAATAAATTAAAGAAAGGAAAGATGAATAAAATAAGAAAGCAAGAGAAAGTCTTCATCTTCTTTCTTTTTCAAGTGCCGTAAGTTGGGAGAAAGAAGGAAGAAATGTTCTAAGACATTCAGCTATCCTAAGGGGTTGATTAAGCTCAAGAAGTTAAAGGAGGGGAATCAAGCAAGGGCAAAGCAAAGAACATCGAGTAGCTGAGTTGGAACCGTTTTACCCAACACAAGGTTTCTTTGACCAATTTTTTGTGCTCGGGACCATCGTCGAAGTCATCACACCAGCTTGCAACTTTTTGGTACCCTCTTCTTAGTTGGTCTAAGAGAACATTTCGGCATGTATAGGCTATTATGTTTTGTTTGAACTTTAATATGTAAACTTTTAGCCATTCAAATATGGCTTCAATGCTAAGTTTAGATTTGGCCTCATGGGTGCTTAGTTATAAGGTTCAGTAAGTTTGGCCTTGATAATTCGGTTTTGATTGAGTAATAGTCTAAGTCTATTTGATTATTATGCCGTATGTCATGGCTGATCATTTTTGGTGTTACACTTATGATATGGTTATTGAGTAGTATGGAAATTCTTGGTAATGACTAGCCATTGGAATGGCTAATCATGATCATATTTGGTGTTATGTATGTCAAATTCCTAGCTAATCCATGGAAATCATGAAATAGGTAAATTTTTTTACCATAAAATAGATTTAAACAGGAGTAGTGATGTGAATTTGAAAAATCACTAAAAATAGTAGAAATGGAATTAAATAATGAATAAATTATGGAATCGAAGCTTGATGAGTCTATTTTCATATGGAAGAAGAAAAACAGGTATATGAGCTATATTTTATGAGATGTTTAAATTTTTGTGAAACAGGGCTAGAGCGATTTCTGGATCCCCTGTTCTGACTTTGGAAATTCACCATAAAATTTACAAAAATAATTAGAAGTCATGCCTTATATGTACAGATTCATTCTTAAGTCTAGTTTTATTAGAGACAAATGGCATAGGTATTGAAGCGCTGTACATGGAGATATCTAATTCGTAATGCATAGAGGTCAGAGTAGTCGAACCCTGATACAGGGGAGACTTTAACTAATAAACTGTACTAATTGACTCTACCAAAAATTCTAAAAAAATTTTTATTAGATAAATATATGAGTCTAGTTTCAGGAAAAATTTACAGAATTGGATTTCGAGTTACGGAACTTGAGATATGATTTTTAAAGCGACTGTGATGCAATTAGCCAGCTTGTCTAGAAAATTTTAAAATGGATTATATGAGCTGTTTAAGTAATGAATTAAGCCCGTTAACACCTTGTGTTCGACTCCGGAAACGGTGTTGGGTACGGGGTGTTACATTTTATTGGTATTAGAGCTGTGGTTTAGTCGGTTCTAGGACTACCATAGAGCGTATGAGTCTAGCTATACATGCCTTAAAGTTAGTATTTGATAGTGTGATGACTTCTGACGGTCGAAATTATTGTTTTGATTAGTAAATGGAACCCAATCTAGAGAGAACCTTAGCGGATGACGTTGAAAGTGTAGCGGCTGCTCCTGCGCAAGGGACACCGCCTGTTGAACCTCAATCATTCGCGAATAATCAAGATGATGGGGCAAAACAAGCCTTCTTTACCATGATGAATGAGTGGGTCGCACAATATGCCCGAACTAACCAGGCTGCTCAACCATTTCCAAATTTAAATAATTCGCCTCAGGTGCCTATAATACCACCAGATACTGATCCTGTAAGGCCAAGTAAACCTCCAGTGGATTTGATTAGGAAGCGCGGGGCCGAGGAATTCCGAGGCATAGCTACTGATGATGCTGAAAGGGCCGAGTTTTGGCTTGATAACACCATCCAGGTTTTTGATGAGCTGTCTTCCACACCTGATGAGTGTCTAAAGTGTGCCACATCTTTGTTACGAGACTCAGCCTACTATTGGTGGAGAACCTTGCTTACTATAGTCCCGAAGGAACGAGTTACTTGGGATTTCTTCCAGACAGAATTTCAAAAGAAGTGTATTAGTCAACGATTCATGGATCAAAAGTGTAAAGAATTCTTGGAGCTCAAACAAGGTCGTTTGACAGTATCTGAATACGAACGTGAGTTTGTAAGACTTAGCCGATATGCTTGGGAGTGTGTAGCTGATGAAATTGCTATGTGTAAAAGATTTGAAGAAGTATTGAATGAAGATTTAAAGCTATTAGTGGGTATTTTAGAGATAAAAGAATTTGTAACACTAGTTGAACGAGCTTGCAAGGCAGAAGAACTTGGAAAGGAGAAAAAGAAGGCTGAATTTGAAGCTAGAGACTTTCGTAAAAGATTGGCGGGTAAAACTTCATTCTCAGCTGTAGAGAAGCTTAGGGAAGATACTAATAAATTGAAGACGGCTGCAGGAATTTCTATTAGAGAGCGACCATCAACGGACTCTCGAGCTACTTCGGTTGCTAGTGTGGGTAACAATCGCCAAGGAAAACCTGAATGTCCACAATGTGGAAGACGACACGTAGGTGAATGTTGGGGTAAGTCTACTAACAAGGCCTGTTACAGATGCGGTTCGAAGGATCACTTCATTAGAGATTGCACGGAACTTGATGAGAAAAATAAGATGCAAGGTGCAAGACCTAGTGGAACAACGACTAGAGGTAGACCACCGAGAATTTCAGGAGGTAGGGGTGGTAGTCAGAGAGGGACTTCTGATGCGGCTATTCGATCTGAGACTCGTGCTCCTGCTAGAGCCTATGCCATCCGCGCACGAGAGGAGGCATCCTCCCCTGATGTTATCACTGGTACTTTCACTCTCTTTGATACTGATGTGATTGCATTGATTGACCCTGGCTCTACTCATTTATATGTATGTGAGACTTTAGCATCCAGTAAGACTCTAGCTGTTGAGTCTACTGAGTTCGTAATTCGAGTGTCAAATCCCTTGGGTCGATATGTACTTGTTGACAAAGTGTGTAAGAAATGTCCTCTGATAATCCGAGATTCCTGTTTTTCGGCCGATTTGATGCTTTTACCGTTTGATGAATTTGATGTTATTCTTGGTATAGATTGGTTGATCGTGCATGATGCAGTGGTGAATTGCACAAGAAAGACCATTGATTTGAGGTGTGTAAATAATAAGATAGTTCGAGTTGAGTCTACTGACTTGAACGGAGTGCCAGAAATAATATCCTCGATGATCGCTCAGAGATATATGAGAAAGGGGAGTGAAGCATATCTTGCGTACGTACTTGATCACAAAGAGTTGGAAAGGAAACTGGAAATGGTACCGGTGGTTCGTGAGTATCCAGATGTTTTTCCTGAGGAGTTACCGGGATTACCACCCGTTCGAGAAGTAGAATTTGGCATCGAACTTGTACCTGGGACTACACCAATTTCGATAGCGCCGTACCGTATGGCACCAACCGAATTAAAGGAATTGAAAGCTCAGTTGCAAGAGTTGATAGATAGAGGTTTCGCTCGACCGAGTTTTTCACCATGGGGTGCACCAGTATTGTTTGTGAAAAAGAAGGATGGGACCATGAGGTTGTGCATCGACTATCATCAGTTGAATAAAGTGACAATAAAGAATAAATATCCGTTACCGCGTATTGATGATTTGTTTCATCAATTGAAGGGAGCCGCAGTGTTTTCAAAGATAGATTTGAGATCGAGTTATTATCAGTTGCGAGTTCGAGACTCAGATATACCTAAAACTGCTTTCAGGACGAGATACGGTCACTACGAGTTTTTAGTGATGCCGTTTGGGCTCACTAATGTCCCTGCGGTATTTATGGATTTGATGAACCAAATTTTCAGGCAGTATTTGGATCGGTTTGTAGTTGTGTTTATAGATGACATCTTGATTTATTCACATGATGAAACTGAACACGCTGAGCACCTGAGATTAGTGTTACAGATTTTACGGGATAAGCAGTTGTATGCTAAGTTCAGTAAATGTGAGTTCTGGTTGAGAGAAGTTAGCTTTTTAGGGCATGTAGTATCTGCATCGGGAATTCGAGTTGAACCGAGCAAAATTTCAGCCATACTTGATTGGAAACCCCCGAGAAATGTTACTGAAGTTCGAAGCTTTTTGGGGATTGCTGGTTACTATAGACGGTTTGTAAAGGGTTTCTCGATGATAGCCACACCAATAACGAGACTACTTCAGAAAGATGTTAGGTTTGAATGGTCAGAAAAATGTCAGAAAATTTTCGATTAGCTGAAAACTTATTTGACTGAAGCTGCAGTGCTTGTGCAGCCTGAATCCGGTAAAGAGTTTGTCATTTACAGTGATGCATCTTTGCTTGGGCTAGGTTGCGTGTTGATGCAAGAAGGTCTAGTAGTAGCTTACGCGTCGAGACAATTGAAACCACATGAGAAAAACTATCCAACCCATGATCTTGAATTAGCTGCCATTGTTTTCGCTTTGAAAATTTGGCGACACTACTTGTTTGGAGAGAGGTGTCATATATATTCGGATCATAAAAGCCTCAAATACTTGATGACTCAAAGAGATTTGAATCTGCGGCAAAGACGTTGGCTTGAGTTGTTGAAAGATTATGAGCTTGTCATCGACTATCACCGGGAAAGGCTAACGTGGTTGCCGATGCCTTAAGTCGCAAATCACTGTTTGTTTTGCGGGCAATGAATGTACACCTGTACGTTTCACCCGACAATGTGTTGGTAGTAGAATTAAAGGCCAAACCATTATTGATTCATCAAATACGTGAATCCCAGAAAGTTGACGATGAATTGGTTGCTAAACAAGTTGAATGTGTTTCAAATGTGGAATCAGAGTTTAAAATTGATGATGACGATTGTTTGAGGTTCAGAAGTCGACTGTGTGTCCCAAGAAATTCAGAACTTATTTCTTTGATTTTAAGCAAGGCTCATAGTAGCCGCATGTCAATCCACCTGGGTAGTACGAAAATGTACAACGATCTGAAATGTTAGTTTTGGTGGCCTGGTATGAAACGAGACATTTCTGACTTTGTTTCGAAGTGTTTGATATGTCAACAAGTGAAAGCGGAACATCAAGTGCCTTCAAGGTTACTTCAGCCAATCATGATACCCGAATGGAAATGGGATCGAGTCATGATGGATTTTGTATCTGGGTTGCCATTGTCGTCAAGCAAGAAAGATACGATCTGGGTTGTTGTTGATAGACTGACAAAATCGGCTCATTTTATTCCTGTACGTACGGATTATTCCCTTGACAAGCTAGCTGAAATGTATGTTTCTCAGATTGTAAGGTTACATGGAGTACCTATTTCTATTGTGTCGGATAGAGATCCGAGATTCACATCGCGATTTTGGTTGAAATTGCAAGAAGCATTGGGTACCAGGTTGCATTTTAGCACCGCTTTTCATCCCCAGACCGATGGTCAATCTGAACGGGTAATTTAGATACTCGAGGATATGTTGAGATGTTGCATCCTTGAGTTTAGTGGTTCATGGGAATGGTATTTACCTTTGATTGAATTTGCTTACAATAATAGTTTTCAATCAAGCATTAAGATGGCACCTTACGAGGCTTTGTATGGTCGTAAATGCCGTACACCGTTGTTTTGGACCGAACTTAGTGAAAGTAAAATCTTCGGGGTTGATTTGATTAGGGATGCTGAGCAGAAAGCTCAAGTAATTCGTGAAAGTTTGAAAGCCGCTTCGGATCGTCAGAAGTCGTACGCAGATTTAAAAAGAAAAGACATTGAATATCAGGTTGGAGACAAAGTGTTTCTTAAAGTCTCACCCTGGAAAAAAGTGCTGAGATTTGGCCGTAAGGGCAAATTGAGTCCGAGGTTCATCGGGCCGTATGAAATATCTGAACGAATTGGGCCAGTCGCATACCGATTAATTTTACCCCCTGAACTTGAAAAGATTCACAACGTCTTTCATGTCTCGATGCTTCGACGATATAGGTCCGATCCATCGCACATAATTGCTCCATCTGAGATCGAGATTCAATCTAATTTGAGCTACGAAGAAGAACCGGTTCGCATTTTAGCACGTGAAGTAAAAGAATTACGAAATAAAAAAATCTCATTAGTGAAAGTAATGTGGCTTAAGCATGGGGTTGAAGAAGCTACTTGGGAGCTCGAAGAATCTATGAAAGAACATTATCCAAATTTATTCGCTGGTAAGATTTTCGGGGACGAAAATTTTTAAGAGGGGGAGAGTTGTGACAGACCTAATTTGACCCTAGCCGGAATGTGGTTTTGGGACCACAAAACCGAGTCATAAAAAAATTTACTTTAATTTTTATTGCATATATTTGATGTGTAATAGTGTGTGTATGAAAAATTAATGTTTTAATTTATTCTTAGGAATGTGAATTTTCTTGAAAGGACTTAGTTGAGAAACTTAGAAAAGATGATAGGTAAATTGAAAGGATCAAATAACAACAAGGTGAGAAAACTTGGGTTTGCATGTCAAATTGCCCAAAACTCAAGTAGTGGCCGGCCAAGCAAGGATGGTTCTTCCACTAGGTTGAATTTTTAATGTAATGCTTTCATTAGTAAATGGTTAAAATAAATTAAAGAAAGGAAAGATGAATAAAATAAGAAAGCAAGAGAAAGTCTTCATCTTCTTTCTTTTTCAAGTGCCGTGAGCTAGGAGAAAGAAGGAAGAAATGTTCTAAGACATTCGGCCATCCTAAGGGGTTGATTAAGCTCAAGAAGTTAAAGGAGGGGAATCAAGCAAGGGCAAAGCAAAGAACATCGAGTAGCCGAGTTGGAACCGTTTTACCCAACACAAGGTTTCTTTGACCCATTTTGTGTGCTCGGGACCATCGTCGAAGTCATCACACCAGCTTGCAACTTTTTGGTACCCTCTTCTTAGTTGGTCTAAGAGAACATTTCGGCATGTATAGGCTATTATGTTTTGTTTGAACTTTAATATGTAAACTTTTAGCCATGCGAATATGGCTTAAATGCTAAGTTTGGATTTGGCCTCCTGGGTGCTTAGTTATAAGGTTCAGTAAGTTTGGCCTTGATAATTCGGTTTTGATTGAGTAATAGTCTAAGTCTATTTGATTATTATGCCGTATGTCATGGCTGATCATTTTTGGTGTTACACTTATGATATGGTTATTGAGTAGTATGGAAATTCTTGGTAATGACTAGCCATTGGAATGGCTAATCATGATCATATTTGGTGTTATGTATGTCAAATTCCTAGCTAATCCATGGAAATCATGAAATAGGTAAATTTTTTTACCATAAAATAGATTTAGACAGGAGTAGTGATGTGAATTTGAAAAATAACTAAAAATATTAGAAATGGAATTAAATAATGAATAGATTATGGAATCGAAGCTTGATGAGTCTATTTTCATATGGAAGAAGCAAAACAGGTATATGAGCTATATTTTATGAGATGTTTAAATTTTTGTGAAACAGGGCCAGAGCAATTTCTGGATCCCCTGTTTTGACTTTGGAAATTTACCATAAATTTTAAAAAAATAATTAGAAGCATTCCTTATATGTACAGATTCATTATTGAGTCTAGTTTTATTAGAGACAAACGGCATAGGCATTGAAGCCCTGTACATGGAGATATCTAATTCGTAATACATAGAGGTCAGAGTAGTCGAACCCTGATACAGGGGAGACGTTAACTAATAAACTGTACTAATTGGCTTGACAAAAAATTCTACTAAAATTTTTATTAGATAAATATATGAGTCTAGTTTCAGGAAAAATTTACGGAATTGGATTTCGAGTTACGGAACTCGAGATATGATTTTTAAAGCTACTGTGATGCAATTAGACAGCTTGTCTAGAAAATTTTAAAATGGATTATATGAGCTGTTTAAGTAATGAATTAAGCACGTTAACACCTTGTGTTCGACTCCGGCAACGGTCTTGGGTACGGGGTGTTACATCTCTATACAGTTTATCTACCCTAACCGAGTGACCCAAAGGACTTAGTACAGATACCCCACTCACGGTCTCCTCAGAGCGCACACCCAGCGACCTAGATATAGCACATGCAACATATGAATGGGTAGATCCAAAATCTATCAATGCAGTGTATGGCATACTGGAAAATAGAAACGTACCAGTTATGACATCAGGTGCATCACTCTCCTCTCGGTGACGAGCTGCATACACCAACACCGGCTGATGAGCCTCAGCAAATCCAGCACCCCTGCCAGGCGCTCCTCTTCCTCGACCGTTTCTATTACCACCACTGCCTTGCCCACGTCCTTTCAGAAATTGTGGTTCACCCCTCACTGGTTGAGCGACCCTCTGCTCTAAAACTTGAACCTGATCTGGTTCCTGGGGACCATCCTTAACCCTATGCTCTATAGACCCGCATCAGAAACAAGCACTAGAACGTTTCCGACACTCACCCATATGCATCTTCCCACAATTCCTACAACCCTGCGGTCTAACAGTATTCATTGATACTGCTCGAACCGGCTCCATTACCCTTGCTCTCTTAACATTCCTGTTCATACCACCTGAAAGTCCTGAATCTCTCCTAAAACGGTTCCGATCTTTCTCACGATTCTGTCTTTCTGTATGCTTCACTTCCTCAGCTATCTTAGCTTTCTCCACTAAAGCAGCGAAGTTACGCTCCCTCTACAGAGCAATCAGTACCCTAAGTTCATCTCTCAGACCATCTTTGAAGCGTATGCTACGCTCATACTCTGTAGCGACAATCCCAGAAGCATACCGGCTCAGTCTTAGAAACTCAGACTCATACTCAGCCACTGACTTACTCCCTTGGACCAGGTTTAGAAATTCTTTTCGGCAAGCGTCCACGTCACTAGCCCCAACATACGTTCCTTTGAAGGCTGTCTTAAACAGCTTCCAAGTCACACTGTCAGTAGGAGTTCCATCTCTCACCGTCAGCCATCACTGATAAGCCTCATCCCTGAGTAATGATATGACTCCCTTTAGCTTCTTCTCCACAGAGCAATCCAGATCATCCATAATCCGCTCTGTGGCTTCTAACCAATACTTAGCCACATTCGGAGCTACACCAGATACGCCCCTAAATATCTCTGCTCCATTGGCCCGGTGCCGCTCAGAAATAGAACCCTCAATTTTGTTTCCCGTACTTGCCTCAGCAACCCTTTCCAAAACTCAGAGCATTGCCTAGGATAGAGCATCGTCCCCGGTACCTCGATCATGAGACTCTACCTCCGTTACCAGTGGTACCGGTGCATCTGCTGCCGGCACATGTCCTGAAGATGAAGATTCAGCCTGAGCATTACCTCGGCCACGTCCACGGCCTCTTCCATGAGCTGCTCGTGTACTCATTTCGTATTATCTAATTAAGAATTTTATGAATCAGTTTAATATTTCAGTGTTTATTACAGATGTCTTATGAATAACAGTAATTCAGAGTTTGAGTTTGTTTCCTTTTGCGGTAGCCTAGATATAGTCTCAGTCTACTTATCAGAGTTTCTATGGTTCCTGTGTTACCCTAACTAAAGTACCATGATAAGGTTTTGTACAAGCATATAACAGATATTTCAGAAAGAATCAGAAAGGCTCAGAAAACTTACAAACTTAGGCCGGAGATTCGGTGTGCCACCTTCTAAAAAAAACCTAATTTTAGAAAATTGATTTTAATCTCTAAAATCATCTATTTGTAAAGAGAAAATATTGGAAACATTCTCAAAAACAATTTATAATCAAGTTCCACAAAAACAAAAAAATGATTTTCGAAAACCTTTATTCAGTGTTTCTTTACAAACACCCGTT
This sequence comes from Gossypium hirsutum, assembly GCF_007990345.1. Taxonomy (NCBI): domain Eukaryota; kingdom Viridiplantae; phylum Streptophyta; class Magnoliopsida; order Malvales; family Malvaceae; genus Gossypium; species Gossypium hirsutum. The sequence continues at coordinate 81,265,128 of NC_053428.1, read as the reverse complement.
TTTAGACCCGTTCCACAGTGGAGTTGTTGCAACTTGGCTCTGATACCACTAAATGCAACACCCCAAACCCGGTCCAGACGTTATTGCCAGATCTGACATGTCACATGGACTTACGACTTAGTATGCATTCGTTGGTTTAAGTGATTGGGGTTGTCTTTGTAAAAACAGCGATTGAATGAAAAGCCAGTTTATTAATCTTTAGGCTATCCATTTGTTGTGCTTGTTGAGTCTTGGAAAACGTTCATTAATTTTGAAAACCCGCGCAGCCTAACACTAGCAGTTTCGACATAGTATAAATATAATCATGAAATAAAACCATAGTGGAAAAAGAAATTTAAATAGCAGCCTTATTACAACTTAAAACCCAAAATTAAATCAGAATATAAAATAATAAAATAAATTAACTTCGAAAAACCAACTTTGCAGATGATGTGGCCACTCCGAATCCCTCACAGCTCCAAGCCCACTATGGTTGGAGATTTCCTGCAGAGATGAAAATAAAGGGTGAGTTCGGTAAACTCAGTGTGTAACATAACCCAACCATAGCCCAAAACAGATCAAACCTCAGAGTCAGACTTATCTGGGCCTTGGCCCAGTACAGAAATCAGAATGAAACCCATAGGCCCATAGCAGATACAGAACAAATATATCATGAATGCAGAAATCCCAACCCAGAGCCATCCATAACACCCCCGTACCAACCTTACACCATATGGGGAGACTACTCGACCCACCCAACCGCTACACACCACAAAAATTTCAGCGAGGCTGCCAGATATTGTGACGAAGTCACCAGATACAGATATTATGGCTAGGCCACCAAACAGATATATATGAATATGTGGCGAAGCGACCAGATTGCAGCGAGGCTGCCAGATATTGTGACGAAGTCACCATAACATATATATGTGGCGAGGCCACCAGATTGCAGCGAGGCTACCAGAACGCTTCCTCCATCAATATAAACCCATGTCCCATGCAACAGAAATAATATGTTATGGCATACGTATACAAAAACAGAACATCATGCTTTTTAGAAAAAATATAACCTTAGGGGTAAAATCGTAATTTTGCATGCATAAGGGTATTTCAATAATTATTACCTATTGCTAAGGTTTCATGCTCATTCTAACATTTACCAAGTAATCAGAAGTACTTACCTCGTCTTTTTACCAAAGTGGGCCCGTTGGCCTATTGGCCCGTTTTCGGCCCATTAAGCCCAAAAAATACCGTTGTGCACGAAAATGCACACTCTACACTCTAATCATACAAATGTACCATATTCATTAACATCTGTCTCACGAGCGCTCGCACGCTCGCGAGTTCACAAAATATCAACGTTTCGGTATTTTAGCTTTTACCTATTCAATCTAAGGGGGGGTGTCGTTTACACACCTGGTTGATGACGATTGATGATGATATCTCCCACGCGATAATCCTGTTAGGAGACTGCAGTTAATCCTCACTCCAAACACTCTTAGCTGATGCCCAACCCAAACGAGCACGTCACAAAGCGAAAGGGATCAGCCAAGAAGGGTATGCCTCCTCTCCTCATGGTTTGCTCTATTTAAAGCCAGCTCTCCATCTACTCTTATGTTAGCTTCCCGATGTGGGATCCCTCCATCACCAGAGTTTAAAACCAACACCAACTCTTGCCGTCCCTACATAGCAAAATAATCAACCTTTACGTGCCAAGGGATTCAAACCAAATTCCTCTCATATACCAACTCACGCCACCACCACTAGGCCATCAACTCATTTGTGTCATAAATCCAACACATTAAACTTTAAAGCACACCTACTTGCTTCCAGATTTATTGAAAAGAAAAACCAAAATATATTGCAAGAGCCAAGACTTGAACCTTGGACCCCTTACTTCTTCTATGGCGTCACTTCCTTGTCCCCTAAGTGGCGCCACCTTGCTACTACACCACACTCCTTTTTGTGTCATCTTTTACCCCTTTACTCTTAAAAGCCCAAACACCAATTGCATCACCTGTTCATAAAATTAAAATTCCGAAGACTACCACGGATTTAACTTAAGTTTGGGCTTTCCAAAGGCCCACTAACCTACTAAAATATATATATTAACCAACCAGAACACACACAAATTTTAAAAACCACAAAAACACAGAAAACCCAAAAATTGGGGCGTTACATGAAACAAGTTATGAGAAACTCTGGGTACATGGTTACGTTTTAGTACGGTATTTCATCCTCAGATGGATGATCAATCTGAACATATGATTCAGATTTTGGGAAGATATGCTTCGATGTTGTGTACTTGAATTTGAAGGTAATTGAGAAAAGTATTTGTCTTGGGTTGAAATTACTAATAATAGTTAACAGTCACATATAAAATTTTACTGTACGATGCTTTATATGATCACAAACGTAAAACTTCGGTGTTTTGGAAGGAGTTCAGTGAGAAAAGATACATGTGGTAGTTTAGATTCGTTGAACCCGAAAAGAGATGAAAGGGACCTTCGACAGTTTAAAAGCAATATTTGATCATCAGGAATCCTATGTGGATCTGAAATAAATAAAAAATAGAGTTTCCGGTGATGAAAAAGTATTTCTGGATATTCACCATGAAAGAAAGTTCCCTAGTTTGCTTGTAAAGGCAAATTAAGTCTGTGGTTTATCAGGTCATATGAGATTATTGAAAAGAATTGGACCTGTTGTGTATTGATTGGTATTATTATCAGAGTTCTACAAAATTCTTGATGTTTTTATGAGTATATGTGATATAACAGAATCGATCAGACCCATCATCTGTTACTGCTTTGATAAATGTTAAATTCAGCTTGGCATGACTAACAACGAGTGACTGGTTGAAATTCTGGCATGTGAAGTGAAACAAAAAAAAGTTTAAAGGTATCTTTAGTGAAAGTTCTTGGACAATGATATGATATAGAGAAATCTATTTGGGAACCGGATAGAAAAATGAGAAAGTAATGCCTGAATCTTTTTGCTGGTAAGATTTTCGAAAATGAAAATCCCTAAAGGGGGGAGAATTGTAACAGCCCAATTTCGGTGAAATCGTAACAGTGGTCTCGGGACCACAAATTCGAGTTAAAAAATAATTTTTTTTATTTTATTATATGATTCATATTATACTAGAAATATCGTGTGAAAATTTTGAAAATAAATTTTTTATAGATTCTGTGCTTAATTATGAGAAGGACTAAATCGCATAAAATGAAAAAGTTGGATTCTAGTAGCTAGAAGGATCAAATAGCTATGGAATTCAAAACTTAAGGTCTTTATATGGAAATTAGACCATTATGAAAAGTATGTAGATTTTTATGGTGACTCATCCATGGAAAATGGGAAAAAGGCTAGGGACTAAATTAGAAAGTGAAAATATTAATTAATTAAAAAAGATGAAAAGAAAATAAAAATCATATTTTCTCATATTCTTCTCCAAAATAAACATGGAAACACTAGGAGAGGGTGAAGAGACTTTCATGGCCAAATTGGGTAAGTTTCCTTATCCCATTTTTAGTAATTTTGATATTTTTAGAATCGGGATAACTTAATCTCTCTATTTGGGAGGATTAATTTGAAAAGTTATCAAAACATGAAAATGGTCATGGATGTATTATGTTGGAGGTTAAAAATTTATCGTAAAAAATGAAAGATTATTGATAGATAAACCACTTTTACAAAGTGATTTTTCATGAAAATATGATTTAGGGACTAAAATAAAAAGTTGTAAAATTTGATGAAAAATTCTAAACTTTTATGAATGCATGTGCTGTAAAATTTGTAATGGAGTTTTTGTTAGGCTTGGAATAGTGAGTAATTTACAGAAGTTTCATTTTCCGAGCCTAGGGACGAAAATGGAATTTATGAAAAAATTAGGGGCAAATAGTAATTTTGCCTAGGATGAAAATTTAGACCACTTGAATGTAGAATACGATGAGTTGATGTTATATTTACTCGTATAGATTCAGATAGACCAAATTCGAAGTTAGAACGAGGAATGAGGAAAATGTCAGATTAGTAGATTTTACATACACGAACCTTTGTCGAGGTAAATTCATGTAACTAAGTTGTATATGTTTTTATGATTGATTTAAATGTTGTGTTTGTGAATTTTATTAATGTCATAAATACGTGAAATGATCACCTACTCGATATAGCTTGGAAAATGAAAATGCCCGATAAACTGGTAAATGAATAAAATGTTACTTGTATGCTTGACATGAATGTGGAACGTGTTTTACTCGAATTACATAAATGTTACGGAGGTATGAAATAATCAAATGCCCGATAATGCTTGAAAAGTGTTTAAACCCTGGTTGAATAAATGAAAAAATCGATGGATATGTGATTTCCCTAAACGAAAGAGTTCCTACATTTGTTGCGGATAAGATTTAGCTCGGACGAGTAATCCTTCGACCTCAATTCTGATAGGATTTATCCCAGACGGGTAATCCTGACATAAATCCTCTCAAGCATATATTATGGATTGGATTTAGCCTGGGAAGGTAATTGAGATCAAGTTCTTTAGAGCATATGACATAAAAAGGATTTAACCTGGACTGGCAATCCTATTGTATACATCTGTAGCTCGAGAGTGTACTCTATGAAATAGTACCTTATGGGTACCATTGGACATGAATTGACGAATTCTAATTTGTATACCTTGGGTGTGCTACCTGTGTATCCATCGATATTTCAAATAAATTCAATGGGTAAAGTTCTAACAAGGGAAAAGATGAATTTAAAACAAATTGACAAGGAATGATACATAGGTTATGGAAATATGACATGAAATAATATTACAATTAATACAAGAAGTTGATATTTGTATATGGAAATTACTTGATGAGAATGTTCATCCTTGATCATAGACCAAAATACCTCGAATGTACTTCTACTTGGTTGACCTTAATACTCGAATAAAGTGAGTAAAGTTTCGGTATGGAATGATCTGAACTCAAAATGAATTTTTATGAAATCATACTCAAAATAATGAGATGAATTATACATGTTGAATGAATACATGATGTGGCAAGCATATGTGCTTGGAAACTTGGTTGTTGTTTAGCCCTTATACATTTTAATGTTAATATGAAATATATGACTAACGAGGGCAATGAGAATATGTGTAGGGCTTGAGGGCAAATTGATTGATTGTGCCTTACTTAGTTACCTCATAATAGAATGAATGGTAAATTAAATGCCATGTTATACGAACTTACTAAGCATTTTTATGCTTACTTCATTTTATTTCCCCTACTTTAGAGTAAATCGGAAACTCGTTGGATTGGAAGCTTGGTGGAGATCACTCACACTATCCATCAGCCTATGTCAGTATAGTATGGTAATTCAATTGCGGTTATAATGGCATGTATAGGATATATTGTCATATTGGCATGTAAACATAAACGATGCTTGTAATCTAGCCATTGGAGTGGCTAGTAATGATTGTTTTTATATACTTTGTAACGCCCTAAATTTTGGGCCTAGATGTTCTGGGTTTTGGCTGTAGTGACAGCAACGAGGTTGCATACATAAGTTAGGTTGTGCGTTTAAGTGACAGAATGGGCATGTTGGTTTGATGGTTGTGTGTGTAATTTGCCTTTGGTTTAGGGGTTTGAGTCTTATGAGTGAATTATAGAAACATTTTATTTTGCATGGCTTAAAGAAAGTATTCTAGCTATTTATTTATTTAATATATACACTTTTTATTTTTTTATTTTATTTAATTTTAAATTGCTATTTTTCTTTGCACGTTCTTTTCCTTTGCCTTTTCTGGGTTTTCCTTCTTTTGGTTCGTCTTTATTTTGGGAATACGATTTTCACTACGGATTCCAGAACTTCGCTCCTCAGTCATCTTCTTCACCGTCAAAATAGGTGTGGGATTCAAACCTTGTCTATAGTTCTTATCTATTTATTTTTCTTGTGGATGTTAGCTTTCAGGTTTTCTTCACTATATGCTAACCCATTAGTTTGGGTTTTTAGTCGATGGAAGTGATGGGAAATCGTCACTTTCTGATATATGTTGATAGGGAAAAGATTAGGGATGGTTTCGGTGGCTTAGATGGTGGTTTTGAGGGTGGTTTCATAACCTCCCCGACGACCTCATGGGCGTGTGCGGAGGCACACAGCCGTGTAGATTTGGGAATTAGGGTTCTGAGTCAAATTGGGTGCCACACAGCCGTGTGGCCAATTTGGGGATTTTTTCAGAATTCATACGGTCGTGCACACTCGCGTGTGGGTTTGGGAATTGGGGTTTCAGGGATTTAAAATCACACGGCCTGGCCACATGCTATGTGGCTGAATTGGGGATTTAGAGATCCCATACGGGCCTGTGTTTTAGAACACACGGTCATGTTTGATGGGCATGTGGGTGTGTGAGACCTTCACACGGTCGTGTTTGCCCTACACCTTATTTTAGTGAAATTGGACAATGAGTTCCACGGCCCGTTCACATAGCCGTGTCCCTGCTTTACACGGTCTTGTGCCTTTGTCACACGGCTATGTGCTACCATTCACATTGTCGTTTGGATCCCCACATGGCCTAGATTGCTCCACGTGGCTGGAGCACACGAGCGTGTGGTCCTTTCTCATCAAATAATGCTTTTAGATCAAATTAAGTGTAGTCGCAACGCTACGTGCTCCAACCCTTGACTAAGCTTTAGTGAGGGTAATTATGACTCTGATCTAGGTTTGATATGTGTGTTATGTGTGTGTGGTTTTGTGATAAGCTTGATACTGAACTTGAATTATAAGTGTGCATATACATGATTCTGTAACTGATTGATTGGATGTGAATGTCTGCTTCTGATTAATTATCTGAGACTGGTATTCTGATTGTGTACATCTGACTGCATACATACATACATATGCATAAACTATTTTGGGCGGGATTTTGAAGAGAAGGGAGATTGGCTGAACTGGCAGCTGATTTGCTGGTTACTGATAGCCCCTAATACCCAGAGGGTCGAGGGTGGTCCCAATACCCAGAGGGTCATGGACTTTACTGACAATGGTATAACAGATTACCGCATTGCACTGTACCGCATGTACATTAGCTATGCTACGTACCATTGACTAAACTGGCAGTCTCACTGCAACCTATCGGTATAATAGATTACAGCATTACACTGTACCGCATGTATATTAGCAATGCTACATACCACTATCTGATCTGGCAGTTTATACTACATGTCTGTACCGTAGTTTACCTTATTGCACCATACGACTTATACACTAGATTTTCTGCGTAACATACGTGATTGACAGTTTATCTGCATACTGTTAGCCCCAATACCCAGAGGGTCATGGGTAGTCCCAATTCCCTGAGGGTCGAGGACAATCCTGATAGCCATCATTGCCGGGCAACCCAGGATGACATCAGTTGGAGTACAGGGTTGGATGGGCCTTACAAGGTCCTAAGTGGAGTGAATGTTGGGATGAGCTTAAAGCTCTTATGAGGAGTGATGGGGGACTGAGAGGTGTGTTGGCTGGAGGGGTGGGTTTCTTCTAACTCAACTACATTCATATTCATCATATTGATTGTTCGACCGAAATGTCTGATTGACTGTTTGATTGAAAGGCACTTGTGCCTATGAGAATTGTGTGGACTTTGACTGTGACTATCTGACTAGATAGTTACTATGACTGTTTGAGGAATTACTACTACTACTGTGCCTGAATGGTATGTGAAACAATGTGTAATAGCTCGATTTAGCCCTAATCGGAACAATGGTTTTGGGACCATGAATCCGAGTCAAAAAAGTATTTTAAAATTATTTTTTATGTTTATTATGTGTGAATTTATATCTATAAAATTTTTGGGTTTTAATTTTGTTGTTTGAGTGTCGATTTTATAAAAAGGGCTTAATCGCGTAAAATGAAAACTTGATGGATAATTGTGTAAGTGCTGAATTGTTATTGTTCTTTTAATATAGAGGCCTGAAAATGAAATTAGACCAATTGATTATAGCATGGACGGTTGTGGACAATCATAATTAAGTTGTTATATTATTTAGTAAAGGTTAAAAATGTAAAATGAAAATTATGTTAATATAATAAAACATATTCTAAAACATATCATGCATTTCATTTTATTTTCCATGACCGAATAAAAAAAAGAAATAAAACAAATAAAACTTTAGGTATTCGGCACTTTGGAAGCTTGATTCAAGGTTAGTTTTTGTTCGGTTTTTGATAATTTTTACGTTTTTGAGATCGTTGAAGTGCAATGTACACAACCCATGCTTGAATTTCTAATTTTGATAAATATTTTGAGTTATGCCATTGATGAATAATTGAGCTTTGTGATGTTAGTTGATGAAATATGAAAGATATGTTTTGGATTAACATGTTTTTTTGGAATTTTTGATAATTTTGAGTAAATAGGATTAAATTGCAAAAATAATAAATTGAAGAACTAAAATGTGAAATAAATGAAATGTATGGACTTGTATGAACACAAGGAACATTTGGCCTAAGCTTGGTGTGTGCAAGTTTTGCATGTTTTCTGTTTTGTGCAATTTAGACTAAATTGTAAAAAGTGTAAAATGTCAGGGGTAAAATGGTAATTTTCCCATTTATGTTTTTTTGGTTTGAATTGAGTGAAAATATGTTTGAATGAGTTTAATTTGAATATGTTTAGATCAAGAACCAAAGAAATTGGATTTGGATTAGGGGAAAATCAAAGTTGTCGATTAGTCGTCCCGTTCTCATTATCGTTGTCCGAGGTAAGTTTATAAGCAAATAGATGTTGTTAATTTTAAATAAATATGAGTTTTATATGCTAAAATGAATTATATGAAAATGTTTATATGAAAGCCCAATGTGAATATGCTTGAAAGTTATGTGTACAAGTTCGATTCAACCGAGTTACGACGTTCGAAAGCCTCGTACGAACCTTAGGAATAGCTAGGATACATATGTCATGACATAGGATTTCCAATATATGTGTTCTCGTGTAAGACCACGTCTGGGACATTGGCATCGATATATGTGGTTACATGTAAGACCACATCTAGGACGTTGGCATCGATATATGTGGTTATGTGTAAGACCATGTCTAGGACATCGGCATCGTATTTGATTCGTGTAAGACCCTATCTGGGATAATGGCATTGATATGTGATAGCATGTAAGACAACATTTGGGACGTTGGCATTGTATGATATATGTGATTATCCGAGTATCCTATTATATTTCGAATGGTTCAACGGGCAATGATCAAGTATGTGATGGCTTACTATTTATTTGAAATAAGGTAAGTAGGTTATTTGATATGTGTTGCAAATCATATATGATGTAAATGAAAAATATATGTGTTTATGGAAAGTACATTCAGCCAATGGTTATATACAATGATATCACATTTCTGATCTATGTGTAAACATATATAAATGATTGTATTCGGCCTTATGAATATAAATGTGAATACTTATGAAACAATTCATGAATATATGTATATGAGTTTACGTATATTCAGTTAAATAATGATATTATGGTTTTGAGATTTAATGATATATTTTGATATTGGATATATGTATATTTGACTAAATAAAAGTATATGATATATATGAAATTGTAAGTTTGAAATTTTAGTATGAATTGGCTTGGTTAAATTGGATTGATATTGTTATTGAGTTATTTATTTGCTTATGACTTACTAAGCTACGATAGCTTACTCTGTGTGTATGTTTACCTCTGTTGTTTTATAGATTTTAGAATCAAGTTACGAGCTCAGGGACCGTCAGCAAAGTCTATCACATATCGACTATTTTCGGTACTTTATAAGTTAAATTTTGAACTTATGGCATGTATAGGCTAGATAATGTTTGGAAATGTTAGATTTTGGTTTGTATATATATAATCCATGCAAAAATGGCTTGTTTATTTATGTGAAGTTCGGTTTTAAGTTTGAATATTCTATGGATATGTTTGGTTGTGGTTTTGATGTTTTGGCCATTATATATATGTTTATATGAGAACTATGGTTAATATATATTTGTCAATGTTGATGAAATTATGCCAAAGTATATGTGTTTGGTATCATTGGTATGATGTGAAATTGTGGTTGGATATTTTGTTGAGTGATATTCTTAATATATAAGTGGAATATAGTAGGTAAATTGTTATGATTTGAAGTATTGATATTCGGTTATGTGATGAAGTAGGTATGGATAATTTTTGTATGTCTTTAATCATAGATTGTAAATATGATTTTAGGTGTAATCAAAAGCTTGTGAAACGACCATGTTTTGATTCGGCAAATAGGTGAATTAACTTTCGGTGGATGTTAGATAATTGGGGTGACATGCAATTGATATTAAAGTTGTGTTTCATTTGGTAGTACCTCATAACCCCTTTCCGGTGATGGATACGGGTTAGGGGTGTTACATAGTGTGTGTCCGATTGACCCATATGATTGTAAAGTACCTATGGTGTGTGTTTGATTTTGGGCATTCGCTCAATTGTCATCTGTCTGTAAGTATGTTCTGCTTTTGAACTGCTTCTAGTTCCCTGTTTCTGTTTTTGTGGTTTAATTGGTTTGTTCTCACACTGAGCTTGAGTAGCTCACCCCCTTTTTCTGATTTCCCTTTCAGGTGCAGTTCTGGATTATGTTGATGGGCTTAGTACGAGAAGGTCTCGGATAGTCTTGGAGGATTGAACTATAAGTTTAATTGCTATTTGGTTTTAGTTTGAACTATAAAAGCTTTATAAGACAGTGGTACAATTTTCGTTATATGCTATATTTGTATATTTTAGACTAGTAACTTTTCAGACAGAATTTTTAAAATGATTCTTGGTTTTTGGTTTGCTATGAGATAAATGTTCTTAAGAAACAAAGGGTTTATGTTGTAAAATTTTCTCACGATCACTTCGGTGATCAATGTAGCATCCTATATTTGGTCTAGACTTCTAGGCCGGTTTTGGGGTGTTACGTACTTGCAATGTCATATTATGTTAGCCACATATATGTTAAGTAGTTGATCAAATTATATCTAACATGAGAACATAACCAAGGTGAGATTGTAAACATGTAAGCATAAAAAGTTATGCCATGATGGATGCAACATGCTTGATTCAAATGCTTGAAATGGTTAGTATTTGTATGTGATAATATATCATGTTAAATGATAGGATCAACTTGAATAAAATGCTTGGATTTGTTGGGTTATGAATGCAAGATGTGGTGTAGGATTATGGCAAAGCTTGGGGTGAGAAATGAAGCTAGAATGGCTTTATTTTGTTCACACGGGCAGATACACGGGCGTGTGTCTAGACCGTGTGTGACGCACAGCTTGGTAACATAGGCATGTGGTTAGGCTGTGTGTCCCCTGCACCTTAATTTTGAGAAATAGAATGCTCAGAATTGGGCACACGGGAAGAGAAAAAGGCGCGTGTCTTGGCTATGTGAAACCTACACCTAATTTGAATTAATTTAATTAACCACACGGCCTAGCACACGGGTGTGTGGCATGGCCTTGTGTGAAAGTCAGAGAGTTACACGGGGTCAAACACGACCTCTAGCACGGGCGTGTCCCAGGGTCACATGGGCGTGTGAGCACTGTACCTTGGAAAAATTTTGAAAAGTATCGAAAAATTCTTAGAGTTCCCGATTAAGTCCTGGCTCGATTCTAATGCTTGTATTGGACCTCGAGGGTCCAATTAAGGGATGTTATGAACATTCTCGGTTAAGGAATAGTAACTTGCCTGAATAGATTGAAAATTTTTTTGAATGTTTCGGTAATGCTCCTGTAACACCCCGAACCCGAGACCGACACCGGAGTCGGACACGAGATGTTAACAAACTTTGAAAAATTTTTCCAGACACTGCCCAGTCTGAGTACTAGTCGCTTCAAAAATCATATCTTGAGTTTCACAACTCGAAAATCAGTTTTGTGATTTTTCCCTGAAACTAGACTCATGTCCCCATCTATGTATTTTTTTCTAGAATTTTTGGTTGGGCCAATTAGTACAGTTTATTAGTCAAAGTCTCCCATGTTACAGGGGTCGACTACACTGACCTTTGCTCATTACGACTTGGATATCTCTCTGCACAGAGCTTCAATACTGATGCCGTTTGTTTCTATGGAAACTAGACTCAGAGAGGAATCCATCCATGTATGGTATGACTCCTAATTATCTCTGGTCAATTTATAGTGAATTTCCAACGTCGGAACAGCGAATCCAGAAACTGTTCTGGCCCTGTCCCACAAGAACCTGAATATCTCTTACTGTACTGTTCATATGATTGTTTCATTACTTTCATATGAAAGTAGATTCATCAAGGTTCGATTACATAATTTATTCACTATTTAATTCCACTCCTACGAATTCTTCTGATTTTTCCAATCCACACCACTGCTGCTGTCAGCCTCTGTTTTCAAAGTAAACCTTACCTATTTTCGGGGTTTCATGGACCAACTAGGGCCTTGTCATACATATGCCCACATATGATCATACTTAGCCATTCCAATGGCTGATCATTTCCTCAACACTTCCATTCCAACTATAGTTACATCATGAAACCATTTATACATTCATAAACACGAATGGTCTAATGCCATACTCCACTTCTACAAGCCATTTTCGCATGGCTGTACACTTATACATTTCATAAAGTACTCGAAAGACAACAATGGGTAGTCCTATACATGCCATATCAAAATTCAACCAAAATAGTACCCAAAAGAGCCTTTGATAGTGTGGGCGACTTCGGCTTCAAGATCCCGAGTCCGATAGCTGGAGAACCAAAAATCTATAAAACAGAGGAGCAATGTAACGAGTAAGCAATTTATGCTTAGTAAGTTTTGAGCAAGGAATTCCAGCATACACAAAGAATAGCACACATTTAGCTAAACGGAATATTTCATAATACGCAATTTACCGATATCAAACTTGCTTCACAACATTAACAACCCTTATGTACATACACAATAAACTAACTTAGCCGAAGGCCGGTAGCTCGTTTATCAACTGAGCGAACATTTATTTGTAAGGGCTCGATTAAATTCAACACATACGTAACATATCCCCATATTGGGATGTTTTTCGAGTATTCGCTGGAATTTTACAGCAAGCTCATTCATTACCAAATCACGTACCTTCGGGATTTAACCGGATATAGCTCCTCGTTCAAATGCCTTCGGGACATAGCCCGGTTTTAGTAACTCACACAATGCCTTCGGGACATAACCCGGATTTAACAACTCGCACGAATGCCTTCGGGACTTAACCCGGATTTAGTATCTCGCACAAAGGCCTTCGGGGCTTAACCCGGAATTTGTATCTCGCACAAATGCCTTCGGGGCTTAACCCGGAATTTGTATCTCGCACAAATGCCTTCGGATCTTAGTCCGGATATATTCACTTAGCACAAAGCCTTCGGGACTTAGCCCGGACAGCATTCAATTAATCATGCACCTCTAACAATAATTCATGGCACATTCGTATTTCTTTTTCATTAGTAAAACTCAACACAAGGCACACACCATCCTTGCACATTCGGCTCAATAGCCACTCATAGAGCATGATTTTAATTTGCTTAAAACATGATTTAATCACATCGTAATTTAAGCTCTCTTACTCAAGAACTTACCTCGGGTGTTGTCGAACGATTCCGCTAGCTATTCGACCACTTTTTCCTTCCCTTTATCGGATTTATTTCCCCTTTGCTCTTGAGCTTAATTAAACAAATAAATTGATTTCATCATTTAGGCATCAAAAAGATGAACACAAGGCACTTATCCCATATTTATACATTAGACATTAAAGTCTCATACATGCAAAAATCATGCATCAACACAACATATTAGCTAATTTCTTTCCCCTTGGCCGAATATGCATGTCTATTTTTGGGGTCGATTTCAACACTTAATACACACATATACACACTAGTAAAGCATCCTCCCCCTTTTCATCAATTTAGCACATGCATTGCTCATTAACATGCAAAGTTACATTCGGCCTTAGCACACATCTTGCTAGCCGATTCTTTTCCATTTAGCAACCAATGCACATATGTGCTCACACAAAAATGCTAAAAAGGAGGTTCAAGAATCATCAAGCCATCATCACATGCATCATTAACAAGCTTCATATTTTGCATGCAATGGCATTAACACAACCTCCACCTAGGCCGAATCTTAACTCATCCTCATGCCTCATCACCACAACATCAAACATCAACCAAGAATGATGCATCCATGGTCAAGTGCCATTTCCATCACATAGCAAGATTTAGACCATGGGCTAGGTAGAACTCAAGCTAACAACTAAAACATGCATGCATCTCATGGAACATCATCAAACATACCTTAGCCTAGCTACATGCATGGCCGAATCTCTTCACCTTTCTTCTTCTTTCCTCCTTAAAATTTTTGGCCAAGGATGAACCAAAGGATGAGAAATTTTTTTCTTTGTTTTTCTTTCTAATTTAGGCTAAATGAAGGTGAGAAAGGATGAACACAAATTTTTCTCCTTTCTTCTCTTTAGCTCACGGCAATGGGGGGGCAACCACACATTTTTTTTTCTTTTGTTTCCATTTCTTTATTACCCATACTCCTTATTTTATTCTTCCATTAACAAAACATGTTTCATGACATGTTTTGCCCATCATTCCTTGTCATGGCCGGCCACTACTCATTAGGGGGGGGGAAATTTGACATGCAAGTCCCCCCTTTGTCCACATGCACTAATAGGTCCTCACACATTGACCTATCACATTTTAAAATTTTCTCACATAAGTCCTATTGACTAAATTCACATGCAATCGACTAAATCGAAGCTTGAAATTTTCACACATTCATAATTACATATTCTAGACAATAAATATCACATTCAACATTTCGGTGACTCGGTTTAGCGGTCCCGAAACCACTTCCCGACTAGGGTCAACTTTGGGCTGTCACAACTCTCCCCCACTTAAGAAATTTTCGTCCCCGAAAATCTTACCGGTAAATAGGTTTGGGTATCGTTCTTTCATCGAGCTCTCGGTCTCCCAAGTAGCTTCCTCGATCCCGCGTTTGAGCCATAACACCTTTACTAGCGGAACTCTTTTGTTTCGCAACTCCTTCACTTCACGAGCTAGGATACGCATCGGTTCTTCTTCATAGCTCATGTCGACTTGAATTTCAACCTCTGATGGGCTAATTATGTGCGATGGATCAGATCGATAGCGTCGAAGCATCGAAACATGAAAGACGTCATGAATCTTTTCAAGCTCCGGGGGCAAAATCAATCTATACGCAACCGGACCAACTCATTCAGAGATTTTGTACGGCCCAATGAATCTCGGGCTCAACTTGCCCTTATGGCCAAACCTGAGTATCTTTTTCCAAGGTGAAACCTTAAGGAACACTTTGTCTCCCACCTGATACTCGATGTCTTTTCGTTTCAAATCCGCGTACGACTTCTGACGATCTGTGGCTACCTTCAGACTTTCACGGATTACCTTTACTTTCCGTTCAGCATCTTTAATCAAATCAACTCCGAAAATTTTACTTTCACTGAGCTCGGTCCAAAACAATGGTGTACGGCATTTACGACCGTACAAAGCCTCGTAAGGTGCCATCTTAATACTTGATTGAAAACTATTGTTGTAAGCGAATTCAATCAAAGGTAAATACCGTTCCCATGAACTACTGAACTCGAGGATGCAACATCTCAACATATCCTCAAGTATCTGAATTATCCGCTCGGATTGACCATCGGTTTAGGGGTGAAAAGCAGTGCTAAAATGCAGCTTGGTACCCAGAGCTTCTTGCAATTTCTTCCAAAATCGTGAGGTGAATCTCGGATCTCTCTCCGACACGATAGAAATAGGTACCCCATATAATCTCACAATTTGAGAAACGTACAATTCAGCTAGTCTATCCAATGAAAAATCCATACACACGGGGATAAAGTGAGCCGACTTAGTCAGTCTATCGACAACAACCCAAATCGCATCCTTCTTACTAGTTGACAATGGCAGTCCGGACACAAAGTCCATTGTGACTCGATCCCATTCCACTCGGGTATCATGATCGGCTGAAGTAATCTTGAAGGCACTTGATGTTCCGCTTTCACTTGTTGACATATTAAACATCTCGAAACAAAGTCGGAGATGTCTCGTTTCATACCATGCCACCAAAATCGACGTTTCAAATCGTTGTACATTTTCGTACTCCCCGGGTGAATTGACATTTGGCTACAATGGGCTTCGTTCAGAATCATCGAAATGAGTTTCGAATTCCTTGGAACACACAAACGATTTCTGAACCTCAAACAATCATCATCATCAATTTGAAACTCCGATTCCTCGTTCGGAACACACTTAGCCCGTTTTGCAACCAATTCATCATCGACTTTCTGGGCTTCACGAATTTGGTGAGTCAATAATGGTTTAGCTTTTAATTCAGCTACCAACACATTGTCTGGTAGAACAGACAAATGCACATTCATCGCTCGTAAAGCAAACAATGACTTCCGGCTTAAGGCGTCCGCAACCACGTTAGCCCTTCCCGGGTGGTAATCAATGACAAGCTCGTAATCTTTCAACAACTCAAGCCAACGTCTTTGTCGCAGATTCAAGTCTCGTTGAGTCATCAAATATTTGAGACTTTTGTGATCCGAAAATACATGGCACTTCTCACCAAACAAATGATGTCGCCATATTTTCAAAGCAAATACGATGGCGGCTAATTCGAGATCATGGGTCGGATAATTTCTCTCGTGTGACTTCAATTGTCTCGACGCATAGGCCACAACTCGACCGTCTTGCATCAATACGCAACCCAACCCAAGTAGGGATGCGTCACTATAAATGACAAACTCTTTACCCGATTCGGGTTGCACTAAAATTGGAGCTTCAGTCAAGTGAGTTTTCAGTTGATCAAAACTTTTCTGACACTTCTCCGTCCATTCGAACTTAACGTCCTTTTGAAGTAGCTTCGTCATTGGTGTGGCTATCATCGAGAAACCTTTGACAAATCGTCGGTAATAACCGGCGAGCACCAAAAAGCTCCGAACCTCAGTAATATTTCTCGGAGGTTTCCAGTCAAGTATGGCTGAAATTTTGTTCGGGTCAACTCGAATACCCGACGCGGATACCACATGACCCAAGAAGCTAACCTCTCTTAACCAGAACTCACACTTACTGAACTTAGCATATAACTGCTTCTCCCGCAAAATTTGCAGCACTAGCCTCAAATGCTCAGCATGTTCGGTCTCATCTCTTGAATAGACCAAAATGTCATCAATGAACACAACTACGAACCGATCCAAATATGGTCTGAAGATCCGATTCATCAAATCCATAAATACCGTAGGGGCATTAGTGAGCCCAAACGGCATCACTAAGAATTCATAGTGACCATATCTCGTTCTGAAGGCAGTTTTTTTTTTTGGTATGTCCGATTCTCGAATTCGCAACTGATAATAGCCCGATCTCAAATCTATTTTTGAGAACACTGTGGCTCCCTTCAGTTGGTCGAACAAATCATCGATGCGCGGCAACGAATATTTATTCTTTATCGTCACTTTATTCAGTTGACGATAGTCAATACACAACCTCATGGTTCCGTCCTTCTTTTTCACGAACAATACTGGTGCACCCCAAGGTGAGAAGCTTGGTCGCGCAAAACCTCTATCCGTCAATTCTTGCAACTGAGCTTTTAACTCTTTTAACTCGGTTGGTGCCATACGATATGGGGCTATCGAAATCGGCGTAGTCCTAGGTGCAAGCTCAATACCAAACTCTATCTCCCGAACAGGTGGTAAACCCGGCAATTCTTCCAGAAAAACATCCGGGTATTCACAAACCACCGGCACAGATTCGGGTTTCTTTTCTAATTCTTTGTCATCAAGTACATACGCAAGGTATGCTTCGCACCCTTTTCTTACATATTTCTGTGCCAACATTGCTGATATTACAGCTGGCATCCCCTCCAAGTCCGCAGACTCAATTCGGACTACTTCGTTATTTGCGCACCTCAAATCAATAGTCTTGCTCTTGCAATTCACAATCGCATCATGCGCGGTCAACCAATCCAAACCAAGGATAACATCAAATTCATCAAACGGCAAAAGCATCAAGTCCGCCGGAAAACAGGAACCTCGAATTTCCAGGGGACATTTCTCACACACTTTGTCGACAAGCACGTAATGACCCAAGGGATCTGACACTCGAATTACAAACTCAGTAGACTCAATAGGTAAAGTCTTACTGGATGCTAAGGTTTCACATATGTAAGAATGAGTAGAACCGGGGTCAATCAAAGCAATTACTTTAGTATCAAAGGGAGTGAATGTACCGGTAATAACATCAGGCGAAGAAGTATCCTCGCGGGCACGTATAGCATAAGCTCTAGCAGGCGCACGAGCTTCGGATCTGGTTATATCACCTCTAGAACCTCTCTGACCACCACTAGCATTGCCCGTATTTCCATATGGTCTACCTCGAGCAGTGGTAGCACCCGGTTTCCCACTCTGATTTTCATTCTGTTCAAACAACCTCGGGCAATCTTTAATGAAGTGGTCAACTGATCCGCACTTGTAACAGGAGCGGTCAGGGAATCTACAACTCCCCGAATGCCATTTACCGCAATATCGACATTTCGTTCTATCTCGACGTTCATTCCCAACACTGGCGACCGAAGTGCCTCGTGTATCCACAAGGGGTCGATCACGATCTCGTCTAAAAAGGCCCGAAGTGCCTCTAAACTGGCCCGCATCGTCTCGAAATCTCTTCGATGCTTGTTGAAGAGACCTTCCCGAGGATCTTTTACGAAACTCTCCAGTTCCCTCATCAACTCTTTGCTTTTCTTTTCTAAGCTCTTCGGCTTTACAAGCTCGTTCAACAAGTACCACGAACTCTCGTATTTCAAGAACGCCAACGAACATTTTTATATCTTCATTCAGCCCATCCTCAAAGCGTTTACACATAATAGCTTCGGACGAAACACATTCCCGAGCGTATTTGCTAAGTCTAACAAATTTTCGCTCGTAATCAGTAACCGACATGGAGCCTTGCTTAAGCTCAAGAAATTCCTTCCGTTTTTGATCAACAAATCTCTGACTGATATACTTTTTCCGAAACTCAGTTTGGAAAAACTCCCAAGTTACTTGCTCTCGGGGCACAACAGAAGTCAGAGTACTCCACCAATAGTAGGCAGAATCACGTAGCAAGGAGATAGCACACTTTAGGCATTCATCGGGTGTACAAGATAGCTCATCGAGTACCCGGATAGTGTTGTCCAGCCAAAATTCAGCTTGCTCGGCATCATCGCTATCCATAGCCTTAAATTCAGTAGCCCCATGTTTTTGGATTCTGTCAACTGGGGGCTTATTTGACCTTATTTGGTCCGTTACCGGTGGTATTGTAGGTGCGGGGGTAGTATTTGTCGGGAATGGAGGTTGTGGAACAGCCATATTAGTTCGAATGTATTGGTTGAACCAATCATTCATCACGCTATAGAATGCTTGTCTAGCTTCATCATTCGGATTACTAGCATTAGGTTGAGAGTCTGCCGGCACTGTCCCTTGTGCGGGAGCAGGCGCTACACTCTCAAGATCATCAGCTACCTCTCGGTCACGATCGGGATCCATTACTATAAACACATTTACAATTGTCAGAAATCACCACACTATCAAGTAATCACATAAAATGGCATGTATAGCTAGACCCAACACATTATGGTAGTCCTAGAATCGACCAAACCGTAGCTCTGATACCAATTTAATGTAACACCCCGAACCCGAGACCGACACCGGAGTCGGACACGAGATGTTAACAAACTTTGAAAATTTTTTCCAGACACTGCCCAGTCTGAGTACTAGTCGCTTCAAAAATCATATCTTGAGTTTCACAACTCGAAAATCAGTTTTGTGATTTTTCCCTGAAACTAGACTCATGTCCCCATCTATGTATTTTTTTCTAGAATTTTTGGTCTGGCCAATTAGTACAGTTTATTAGTCAAAGTCTCCCATGTTACAGGGGTCGACTACACTGACCTTTGCTCATTACGACTTGGATATCTCTCTGCACAGAGCTTCAATACTGATGTCGTTTGTTTCTATGGAAACTAGACTCAGAGAGGAATCCATCCATGTAAGGTATGACTCCTAATTATCTCTGGTCAATTTATAGTGAATTTCCAACGTCGGAACAGCGAATCCAGAAACTGTTCTGGCCCTGTCCCACAAGAACCTGAATATCTCTTACTGTACTGTTCATATTATTGTTTCGTTACTTTCATATGAAAGTAGATTCATCAAGGTTCGATTACATAATTTATTCACTATTTAATTCCACTCCTACGAATTCTTGTGATTTTTCCAATCCACACCACTGCTGCTGTCAGCCTCTGTTTTCAAAGTAAACCTTACCTATTTTCGGGGTTTCATGGACCAACTAGGGCCTTGTCATACATATGCCCACATATGATCATACTTAGCCATTCCAATGGCTGATCATTTGCTCAAAACTTCCATTCCAACTATAGTTACATCATGAAACCATTTATACATTCATAAACACGAATGGTCTAATGCCATACTCCACTTCTACAAGCCATTTTCGCATGGCTGTACACTTATACATTTCATAAAGTACTCGAAAGACAACAATGGGTAGTCCTATACATGCCATATCAAAATTCAACCAAAATAGTACCCAAAAGAGCCTTTGATAGTGTGGGCGACTTCGACTTCAAGATCCCGAGTCCGATAGCTGGAGAACCAAAAATCTATAAAATAGAGGAGCAATGTAACGAGTAAGCAATTTATGCTTAGTAAGTTTTGAGCAAGGAATTCCAGCATACACAAAGAATAGCACACATTTAGCTAAACAGAATATTTCATAATACGCAATTTACCGATATCAAACTTGCTTCACAACATTAACAACCCTTATGTACATACACAATAAACTAACTTAGCCGAAGGCCGGTAGCTCGTTTATCAACTGAGCGAACATTTATTTGTAAGGGCTCGATTAAATTCAACACATACGTAACATATCCCCATATTGGGATGTTTTTCGAGTATTCGCTGGAATTTTACAGCAAGCTCATTCATTACCAAATCACGTACCTTCGGGATTTAACCGGATATAGCTCCTCGTTCAAATGCCTTCGGGACATAGCCCGGTTTTAGTAACTCACACAATGCCTTCGGGACATAACCCGGATTTAACAACTCGCACGAATGCCTTCGGGACTTAACCCGGATTTAGTATCTCGCACAAAGGCCTTCGGGGCTTAACTCGTAATTTGTATCTCGCACAAATGCCTTCGGGGCTTAACCCGGAATTTGTATCTCGCACAAATGCCTTCGGATCTTAGTCCAGATATATTCACTTAGCACAAAGCCTTCGGGACTTAGCCCGGACAGCATTCAATTAATCATGCACCTCTAACAATAATTCATGGCACATTCGTATTTCTTTTTCATTAGTAAACTCAACACAAGGCACACACCATCCTTGCACATTCGGCTCAATAGCCACTCATAGAGCATGATTTTAATTTGCTTAAAACATGATTTAATCACATCGTAATTTAAGCTCTCTTACTCAAGAACTTACCTCGGGTGTTGTCGAACGATTCCGCTAGCTATTCGACCACTTTTTCCTTCCCTTTATCGGATTTATTTCCCCTTTGCTCTTGAGCTTAATTAAACAAATAAATTGATTTCATCATTTAGTCATCAAAAAGATGAACACAAGGCACTTAGCCCATATTTATACATTAGACATTAAAGTCTCATACATGCAAAAATCATGCATCAACACAACATATTAGCTAATTTCTTTCCCTTGGCCGAATATGCATGTCTATTTTTGGGGTCGATTTCAACACTTAATACACACATATACACACTAGTAAAGCATCCTCCCCTTTTCATCAATTTAGCACATGCATTGCTCATTAACATGCAAAGTTACATTCGGCCTTAGCACACATCTTGCTAGCCGATTCTTCTCCATTTAGCAACCAATGCACATATGTGCTCACACAAAAATGCTAAAAAGGAGGTTCAAGAATCATCAAGCCATCATCACATGCATCATTAACAAGCTTCATATTTTGCATGCAATGGCATTAACACAACCTCCACCTAGGCCGAATCTTAACTCATCCTCATGCCTCATCACCACAACATCAAACATCAACCAAGAATGATGCATCCATGGTCAAGTGCCATTTCCATCACATAGCAAGATTTAGACCATGGGCTAGGTAGAACTCAAGCTAACAACTAAAACATGCATGCATCTCATGGAACATCATCAAACATACCTTAGCCTAGCTACATGCATGGCCGAATCTCTTCACCTTTCTTCTTCTTTCCTCCTTAAAATTTTTGGCCAAGGATGAACCAAAGGATGAGAAATTTTTTTCTTTGTTTTTCTTTCTAATTTAGGCTAAATGAAGGTGAGAAAGGATGAACACAAATTTTTCTCCTTTCTTCTCTTTAGCTCACGGCAATGGGGGGGCAACCACACATTTTTTTTTCTTTTGTTTCCATTTCTTTATTACCCATACTCCTTATTTTATTCTTCCATTAACAAAACATGTTTCATGACATGTTTTGCCCATCATTCCTTGTCATGGCCGGCCACTACTCATTAGGGGGGGGGGGAAATTTGACATGCAAGTCCCCCCTTTGTCCACATGCACTAATAGGTCCTCACACATTGACCTATCACATTTTAAAATTTTCTCACATAAGTCCTATTGACTAAATTCGCATGCAATCGACTAAATCGAAGCTTGAAATTTTCACACATTCATAATTACATATTCTAGACAATAAATATCACATTCAACATTTCGGTGACTCGGTTTAGCGGTCCCGAAACCACTTCCCGACTAGGGTCAACTTTGGGCTGTCACAGCTCCGAAACCCTGTTCTGGCGATGGATACCTACACATATTAAATATCATATGACCATATCATCAATAGGCATTCAAATCAATCTTAACCAAGTCCAAAAAATACAATACCAATACCAACAACCATAATACTCATAAGCATCACAATTTACCATTCAAAAACATACCAATGTCACTTTCAAGAATTCACCTGAATGGTCAATTTATATGTGCACTATCTTACCTAAACTTAGCATACTAATATATTCTCAATTTCAACCATTTGCTACCTTAAATACCAATTCATAACAAGGCATTCACATAACAATTATAAACCACATATCAAAAGGCCATTTACACATATTTACATATCAAAGCATATACCATTGTCAAGCCACATCAATGGCTAAAACATAACAAAACATATAGGCTTCCATTAGCCAACTAACCTATACCTGCCATCTGACCAAATACATTAAGTCCAAAAGTACCAAATAAGAGTTCGATAGTGTGATGCAATCTTCAACAAATTCCAAACGAGCAAGCTTCCGAATCACTATAAAACACGTAAAAAAACAAAGTAAGCAATTAAGCTTAGTAAGTTCGTATAACTGCAAATATAACTTACCAATCAACCACAATTAAGCAAGTAATGTAAATCATAATGCATTTCAATTTGGTGTTAATAGCTTAACATATAATCACCAATAAAGTTAATTATGAAATCACAAATCTCATAGATTCAACTTCCACATGATTCACGTACATACCTGTATTGGTTAATATCGAACTCATACACTCTCGTAATATCACTGTACCCATTGAACCATTTGGAATAATATCGAATACTCGGGTATCTCGCACACTAAGCGCCAATACATGGTCGAAACCATCTCTATCTCATATCTCATATATATATGCTCACACTCGAGCTATCACCAGGTCTGCTCACACAACCTGACGGTCAAGATGTAGCTACACAGTGCTGCTCACACAAGCTGACGACTAACTGCAACATATGCCGAAAAACTCATCCATCGGTAGAACGTACAGGACCAACACCCAAAACACTATAACCCCTAATGATATGGCATTTGTATCCTATCTATTCCTAAGGTTCAACCGGGATTTATACATTACCAATTCTTCCTCAAATATTTCCATGAAGTTGTATTCATCGAGAATGCAATAATAAAGTATTTAAAACAAAATTACTTTAATGCTTATTAACATACGAACTTACCTCAAATTAATACAGAGAAAATTGACCGATCAATCCACTACTTTGTTTCCCCCCGATCTAATTCGAACGAGGCTTTTCTTGATCTATATAATTTAACTATTTTAATTCATATTTTATTCAATTCAATCCAAAATTAATAATTTGGAAAAATTACTATTTTCTACTAAACTTTTGACTTCTTTACAATTTAATCCCCAACTCATAAAAATGCAATTCATGCAATTTAGTCCACACCCATGCTAGCCGAATATCATCTAACTTAAAGCAACCCATACATTCATTTATTCACACATTTCACCACATAAATTTCACTTTTCTCAATTAATCCCTATTTGATATTTTCAACCAAATCACTTTACAAGACTTGTTAACTATCACTAAACTTTCATTTTCATCCATCAAACATCAAGAACAACCAACACGCATTCATGGAAAAATCTATACTTTTAACAGTATTTCAAATTAGTCCTTAGGCTAGTTAGATTAAGCTACAACGACTTCAAAAATATTGAAATCATTAAAAACAAAGCAAAATTGCACTTACATGCAAGGGAATAGCTTGACCGAACCTAAGCTCTCCTCCAATGGTTTTTTCAGTTAAACTTAGATGAAATGAAGAAGATGATATCTTTTTTTAGTTAATTTTTATCACTGTTTACTAATTTACCTTTATAACCTTTTAAAAAATTAAAATTTCACTTATACCAAGCCAACATCTTCCACTAACTCATTTATAGGTTAATTACCATATAAGGACCTTCACTTTAAAGTTCTATAGCTATTAAACACCTTTAACTATTAGAACACAACTTTTGTACTTTACGCGATTTAGTCCTTTTTATCAAATTAAGCATGCAAACGATAAAATTTCTTAACGAAATCTTTATAGACTCTACTATCATTCTGTAGATATTAAATAATAATAAAATGAATATTTTCACATTGTATTTGTGGTCCCAAAACTACTGTTCTGATTTCATTGAAAATGGACTGTTACAGGGATTGCTATGGCAAAGTTAATAACATAAGTGTAAATATGGGAACTATTGCGCGAATAATATATAAATGAAAAAACAATCAACTAAGAATGCTAAGGCTAAGATATTCCGATAGAAAATCAAGTATTGTGTCTAAGATATTTGTGTGGAAGGTTGGGATTACTCAGAATCAACCTTAATGGCAATAATGTCGTGGCAAAATCTTGATTAACTTACTGTGTAGAAGAGTCCTAGAGTGGCCTGCCTCTTTCAGGGCAAAACCTCAAGTCACTGTCCCTAATTATACAGGTTCTTATTACAGTAACTTGTGTAATTCCTTCTTTATGACTCAAGCATCATTTGAATTTTGCTCATGCCATCCAATAGTAGTTAAGTAATCCAACATTTCCTGCATTAAATCAACTTAACAAGAACAATATTTCATTGACTATTCTTAGGGATTGCACTTAAAAAATTGAATGGGGGTAAAAATATTAGATTTATACCACAAAAAATTAAAACAGTTAAGTATCATCAAAATAACCCCAACTCGATGAGATTTAACTTATTGGTTGGAAAATAAAATTCCAAACCATCACCTTCGTTTACAACCAAATAAGTTCATAAGAGAGCACTAAGGAAATAATGGAAGGACATGGGGAAAACAACTTCCGCTAGTCCACACTATAGCATCATAGTCCTGTGTTTACCGAGAGGATGACTTCCTCTTCCACTTGAGATCTTTTACTCTTTTACTTCTCTCTGGGATGCCTTTTGATGTTCCCTTCATCGTCCTGTATAGAGAGAGTTCAGCCAATTAGTTTGTGTTAATCTTTTTCTCTTTTCTAAGGTGATTTATTTGGTACGAGTTTAAATTTCAATTGAAATAGCTGCACATGAAACGTTTGACTTAGTCCTCCCAGCATTGCTGCAGCACTCGTGCTGGAATACCATCTACACTTTGCTCTAGTAAAACTTAACTCCTTTATTTCCTTTCTTCGATAACCTGTTCCTTTCCTACCACCACACAAAACATCCAAAAAAACCAATTAAAAGCACCAAATAACTCAACATAGTCCAAGTTCGAATGCATATAAGAAATGCTAATTAAAATGCCCTAAAATGCAACAAAATATACCTAAGTACAAACATTAGATAGGTTAAAAGGTAGAAATATAACTCTTTCAAAAGTTGTCAGTGGCCAAATAGTGTAAAATTTGAAATACGGTCATACGACCGTGTCACTAGACCCGTGTAACTCACTATGCCCATGTAGACCAACCTGCTCCAAAAATAAATTGGACACATAGTCATGTGACAGCCCGTGTCCCAGGCTGTATGCACTTAAAATGACTTCTAAAACAAGCCAAACCATTACCAAAATCTTAGGTGCCAAGGCAAACCAAAATCAACCATTCATATGCCTTCAAAACACATATAAACAAGCTTAAAACATACCAAATTCACTCAATCCAAGTGTTTAACCAATATAGTCTCAGTGGCACCACAATTTAAAACATAAGTAACACCCTTACACACCAAAGATATAAACAACATAATAGTTTCATTCAAACACCAATCAAACTTCAATTAGCATAAACAAAAATCAATCCTTAATACTACCGTACAATTACAAACTTAGTCATTCTCAAAACTATAGTTTACCAAATCAAAATGACTATTCTATGTCTATCTACAAATAATATACCAAAACTAGCTATCATTTTGTTTCACTAATTACAAAATCATGCATACCATTCAAATGGCTCAATCATCAACTTACCAAACACATTTAACATGACATTCCATCAATATACATTATATTCACTAGGAGTTCAATATAAAACATGAATTTAAAATCATAAAACATTTTTAACTTAATTAAAAACTCAACTATAAATCTAAGTCCATTAACTTCAAAGCCCTATATACATGCCACAAACCAAAATAACCAAATCAAAAACTACTGAAATAATGGTTGGATAGTGTGAGCTCCGAAGTTGATCAGTTCGACTAGTCAGCAAAACGTTAACTATAGAAAAATAAAAAAAAATCAAGTAGTTGGCGAAACTTAGTAAGTTCATGGATAAAACTAATAATCAAACTACCTCAATTTACATTTGAATAAAAAGAAACTTAATTATTAAGAAACAAACTATAACAAGGCAAACCTCATATAATACACTACTCAACCATATACAAATATAATAATCCATACTAAACATTTATACATATATATTTTGATACCAGCTATTATAAACCGAATAATAACCAAACATACAATAACTCGGATACTCGGGTTCCCCAAAACACACCATAGAGCATCGAAAGGCTAACAAAGGCACCAAAGTGAAAAAAAGAGGCACTGAAACCAAAATATAGGCACTGAAGTA
Organism: Gossypium hirsutum; assembly: GCF_007990345.1. Classification (NCBI taxonomy): domain Eukaryota; kingdom Viridiplantae; phylum Streptophyta; class Magnoliopsida; order Malvales; family Malvaceae; genus Gossypium; species Gossypium hirsutum. The sequence goes on along the minus strand of NC_053428.1, from coordinate 81,237,668 downwards.
CAATCCCATACAAGCACGCATTCAAACCCTATTGGTATGCCAATCGAATCCTAAGCATTTATTATGTTCAAACAGGCATTTTAATAGAGTTTATACAATTATAATTTAGAGGAGCTTCTAGAAACACACTCGTATACATGGTATTCATTAGTTAAGTCATTTCAATATCATATAACCATATTGTCCCAAAAGATCAACAATTACCAAATATCTATTTCTCACTTCTACTTAATTGTAAGCATTTTTAAATTACAACTTAATATCAAAGTTCGACAACAATTAAAATTGAACCAAAACATATTAAATAACTCATAAATATATATTTATATATTACTATGAACTTACCTAAAATACGCTAACGGT